>NC_050174.1:32826311-32831311 GCF_008315115.2 Sander lucioperca | reverse complement strand
CGACAGCTCCTCGGACGGACAACGGCACGGAACACACCGAACAGACTCGAGTCACCGACCTTGGCAGACTGTCCAACGGATGATTATCGGGTTGGTGTGTCAGGGCCTTAAGGTTGTTGGTGTGGACCCAACAGGGGTCTAAGGTTGTTGGTGTGGACCCAACAGGGGTCTAAGGTTGTTGGTGTGGACCCAACAGGGGCCTTAAGGTTGTTGGTGTGGACCCAACAGAAGTCTAAGGTTGTTGGTGTGGACCCAACAGGGGCCTTAAGGTTGTTGGTGTGGACCCAACAGAAGTCTAAGGTTGTTGGTGTGGACCCAACAGGAGTGTAAGGTTGTTGGTGTGGACCCAACAGGAGTGTAAGGTTGTTGGTGTGGACCCAACAGGGGTCTAAGGTTGTTGGTGTGGACCCAACAGAAGTCTAAGGTTGTTGGTGTGGACCCAACAGGGGTCTAAGGTTGTTGGTGTGGACCCAACAGAAGTCTAAGGTTGTTGGTGTGGACCCAAAAGGAGTGTAAGGTTGTTGGTGTGGACCCAACAGGAGTGTAAGGTTGTTGGTGTGGACCCAACAGGAGCGTAAGGTTGTTGGTGTGGACCCAACAGGAGTGTAAGGTTGTTGGTGTGGACCCAACAGGGGTCTAAGGTTGTTGGTGTGGACCCAACAGGGGTCTAAGGTTGTTGGTGTGGACCCAACAGGGGTCTAAGGTTGTTGGTGTGGACCCAACAGGAGTGTAAGGTTGTTGGTGTGGACCCAACAGGGGTCTAAGGTTGTTGGTGTGGACCCAACAGCGGTCTAAGGTTGTTGGTGTGGACCCAACAGGGGTCTAAGGTTGTTGGTGTGGACCCAACAGGAGTGTAAGGTTGTTGGTGTGGACCCAACAGGGGTCTAAGGTTGTTGGTGTGGACCCAACAGCGGTCTAAGGTTGTTGGTGTGGACCCAACAGGGGTCTAAGGTTGTTGGTGTGGACCCAACAGGGGTCTAAGGTTGTTGGTGTGGACCCAACAGGGGTCTAAGGTTGTTGGTGTGGACCCAACAGGAGTCTAAGGTTGTTGGTGTGGACCCAACAGGGGTCTAAGGTTGTTGGTGTGGACCCAACAGGGGTCTAAGGTTGTTGGTGTGGACCCAACAGGAGTGTAAGGTTGTTGGTGTGGACCCAACAGGAGTGTAAGTTTGTTAGTGCCCCCCCCTCACCTCTGAAACAGGCCACATTTCTCCAGCAGTTTGACTCCGTGTGCGTGTGCAGACAGCGTCCCCAGGAACAGGAAGTAGTGCTGGCTGAGCGTGGTGAGCAGCCCGTTACTCTGGAGACATCGCTCTGGCTTCAGCCCTGAGGACGCCGACAGCCACGACACCATGTCCCGCACCAAGTCCTCCAGGTACCCCTGTCCGTCCTGAGAGAGAGAGAGAGAGAGAGAGACAGGGGAGGTAGAAACACACAAACACAAAAACCATGAACGCTAAATAAAAGCCACAGAAATCTCAGAATCTCAGTTAGAAAAGGCTTCAAAATAAGCCCCAAAATCCTGAAAAACGCGACATAAACGCTGATAAAAGCAACAAAAACATCAACACAAATGTCCCAACAAGCAGAAAAACACGTCGGAAAAAGCTGCAAAACTACAAAAAAATGTGTGAAGGCGGGGCACCTGGGTAGAGCGTGCGCCCCGTGTACAGAGGCTGCAGGTTCAATTCCGACCGCCGGCCCTTTGCTGCATGTCACCCCCTCCCTCCCCTTTCATGTCTAAGCTGTCCTATCTAATACAATGCCAGAAATCTTAAAAATAAACCGTCTGAAAGCAACAAAACATCAAAATAAGTGAGTGAAGCGTGGTATGTCTGTCTGTCTGTGTGTGTGTGTTTGAGTGTGTGTGTGTGTGTGTGTGTGTTCTTGTTTGACTATATTTGTGGGGTCCAAAAACTGGGTGTCCAGTATTCTTGTGGGGTCCCGACAGCTTTGTGGGGCCAAAATGCTGGACCCCACAAGGTTAAAGGTCTGTTTGAGGGTTAAGACTTGGTTTTAGGATTAGGGTTAGAATTAGGTTATGGTTAGGGTGAGGGTAAGGGTTAAGGTTAGGCATTTAGTGGTGATGGTTAAGGTTAGGGTAAGGGGCTAGGGAATGCATTGACAATGTGTCTGTGTGTGTGTGTGTGTGTGTGTGTGTGTGTGTGTGTGTGTGTGTGTGTGTGTGTGTGTGTGTGTGTGTGTGTGCGTGTGTGTGTGTGTGTGTGTGTGTCTCTGACCTCGTCTGACTCCATGAGGAACTCGATGAACAGGCAGCCGACCACGGTGAGCTGGCGAGCCTTCGTGTGATCCAACGCCAGCGCTGCGTACAGTTTACTGCTCGGCTTATAGAAGTACAGCAGCCGGCGCACAAACCTGCAAAACACACACACACACACACACACACACACAGACACACACGATACGATAAAACAGGTAAACGTGTGTGATGTCAGCTTGTTAAATGTGAATATTTTCTAGTTTCTTCTACAAAATATTGGACAAAATCTGGACAAAACAAGACATTTGAGGACATCATCTTGAGCTTTTTGGGAAACACTGATCCTTATTTTAGAGACCAAAGAATTCATCCAGACATTAATCCACACATTCATTCTTGACAATAGGAAGGAGTCTTACTTGTGCATTAGTTCGTCTTTGTTGTTCCTGAGGTTGACATGGGGCCACTGGGAGAGAAGACACAACATTAAAACATCAGACAGGCAGCGCTGGAGGTGTGTGTGTGTGTGTGTGTGTGTGTGTGTGTGTGTGTGAGAGTGTGTGTGTGAGAGAGAGAGAGAGAGAGAGAGAGAGAGAGAGAGAGAGAGAGAGAGAGAGAGAGAGAGAGAGAGTGTGTGTGTGTGTGTGTGTGTGTGTGTGTGTGTGTGTGTGTGTGTGTGTGTGTGTGATGTGTGTGTGTGTGTGTGTGCTGGAAGAGAAGACAACATTTAAACATCAGACAGGCAGAGCTGGAACAAGTATTCACATCCTTTACTGCAGTAAAAGTACTAATACCACACTTTAAAAAAAATACAGTCCTGCAGGTAAAGTCTGTTAGTATAATCAGGAAAATGTAGATAAAGTCTGAAATGTAGCGGTGTAGAAGTAGATTTCAAGTTGTTTTGTTAACTGTCTTGTCTAATCAGTCCCTCCAGAAAAACATGATTATGTGATCTCATAATTCAATGCATAATCAGCCAAAATCTGCATATTTATTTCGGGGGCATGAGCATTTTTTCAAATAAGCCGCACTTTCGCCGCATAAATTGCCGATTTCCACGCAAAATATTGCATGATTTCATAATCCCCGCATTTTCGTTGCAAAAAAGTCCCACATACATCTTAGCAGAAAGTTGAAAAATGTTGCGTTTACTTCACACAAGAGCAGCCATTTCCCCCTGTTGCCATGGGAACGTTATGAAGTGATGTAATTACGCGACTTGATCATCATCGAAAAGCTGCAAACCCCGCGATGAAGTTTTTACAGGTTCCCGCAATTTCACCGCGTAAATTTGCATAAATATCCTGCATATTCCATCGCAGTTTTTAAGAAAATGTGCCGCACAATCAAGGATTTTAGCCCAAAACAATCACAAAAAAACTCTCTCTCTCTCTCTCTCCCTCCCTTCCTCTCTCTCTCTCTGTCTCTCTCTCTTAAAAAACTTTTTCTGGAAGGACTGTCTAATGGTGAATGTACTGTATCATTTTGCTTTCATGGACCCCCTCGAAAACAAGATGCTACATTTCAAGGAGTTATTCCTAATAAAGAATGTCAAGATTTAAAGAGGAAGTGACAGGCTGACCTTTAAGATGGTGGCGATGAGCAGCCAGTTCCACTCCAGGTTCTGCTTGTGGTTGAGGATCTGACTGTCTCTCAGGTTCATCATCAGAGCCTCCTCCGTGTCCTGGACACACACACACACACACACACACACACACACACACACACACACACACACACACACACACACACACACATCTAACGCTGTCACAAACGTGGATACTTTAACTTGGCCTTCATTTTAGCCGACCTGACATGTTCAGTCAGAGACAGGACAGTCGGGACTCACCCGGAAATGACGAGCGGGATGAGCGTGACTAGAGTCTCTCAAAATCTGACGAAAATCTTTTAAACTGACCTTTGTTGATCTGAAATGAAGACAGATTCAGCAACTGCACGGCCTATTTCTCTCTTAAAATGTTTTCAGAAACACGTTTCGGTGAACTATTTTAGTCCAATATGAGATCATATTCTGAACGAGTCGCCAGAAATCCAAAATCCGGGAGCAGCCAGACCCACGTGACGCGTTCGTCCAATCAGCTGCCGGTTTTCATTTTTTGGGCGACAATCTAGATTAGCGCCAACTGCTGTTATGGAGACGTATTACATCTCGTCTCTTTGGTGTGTTCTGAGGAACTTTTTGGACCAACTCGGGGAGACTGATCAGTCACACTGGCTTTACTGCCGACGGTCGGCCGTGAGGTTGGTCTGTAACTGCGAGCGGTGCATTGTTTGAAGGTTGCGAGAACGGAAGAGGAAGTTGCACCACACAGAGGCCCCGACCTTGGCACGTGTGTGTGTGTGTGTGTGTGTGTGTGTGTGTGTGTGTGTGTGTGTGTGTGTGTGTGTGTAAGAAACCAGTTTCTGTCTAGAAACCAGAAGACACCCCTCCTGTGAGGATAGGATAAAAGTTTGAGGGAGAGAACAGATCAGAGCTCATTTTCAGACGAGATCTTGGTGGACCAGCTCTGACTGGATGTCTGTTGCTAGGGAAACTTAGTCTCTGTTTGTGAACCCACAGCTGTGTTGTAACTCTTATGCTGGACTCTTAGTACACTTGCTTAACTGAACTCTTCCGACTGACCGACACAGACAGACAGACAGACAGACAGGCAGACAGGCAGACAGGCAGACCTGTGGTCCGTTCCACCACTAAGAAGCCTATTTGTGAAGATGTCTCCAACATGTTGCTGGCAGCGTGTTACCTTGATGGCGTAGA
>NC_050174.1:32816311-32821311 GCF_008315115.2 Sander lucioperca | reverse complement strand
TGTTTTACAGTTCTGCGGAGGCTCCGGCAGAGCTTTCGCCGTAGCCTAACTACACACACACATGCTGGCTCGACGCACACACCAGCTGACAAATGTATACATCAGGCCACATATTACACAGGCTACGGTGAAAGCTCTGCGTGGAGCCTCCACAGAACTGTAAAACAAGCTCAAGTGGCCTGATGTTCATACTTGTGCGCTGGTGTGTGCGTCGAGCCGGCATACGACCAGCCACGCTGAGGCGGGACTAAAATCTGCAACGGAAAACGGACGCACAGCGTGTCGAGTCGAAATTAATCAAATAATCGATGCATGGAATCGTGGACGATGCTGCATCGATAATCGGCCGGGAGATAATCGATTATTTCTGCTTACAATTTAATGTAATTAATGCCTAACAACCTTTCTGTTTACATATTCTGGGATGTTTTGCACATTCAGGAAGTGCCATGTGCTCAGTGCTGTAGTTTTAATATCCAATTTATTTAATATTACAGCACTGCAGAATGTTTGGTTGTTGAAGCTTGAAAAGCTCTGAATTAAATATCCTACATGGCTTTAATATAAACATGTATTAGATGCATCGTGATGTCGAATCAAAGACCTGATAATCATAATGGAATCGGGAGATCAGGGAAGAGTCACACCTCTAATCAGGGTTCATACGCATTTTAACCAATACTTTTCGGCAAATTTCCATGACTATGTATTCCTGAAAATGTCAGTCGACATAAAATAAGAATATAACTGTGTGTTAAAGTTTACCCTCAGAGGTTTAACAACAGAATGAATGACTATGTGGTTCATAGTGGGATTACAACTAGGGGTGGGGGAAAAAATGGATACAGCATAGTATTGCAATATTTTCCGTGGCAATACTGTATCGATACACAGACGCCAAGTATGGATCTATTATTATATATGTGTTGGTCAGTCTGTCTGCTTGACAATCCCATTTTGCAGCGATACAATTGAAGTGAGATGAAGAGACAGAGGAATGCATCTTTTTAGGTAAAACAGATGTTGACTAAGTTTTCTTTTGGGGACATCATTTGAAATTGGGAAAAATTTGAAGTTGGAAAAAAGGTAATGAATTGCAAAATATCGCAGAATATTGCAATATGTTTAAAATCGCAATAATATTGTATTGTGATGATATCGTATTGTGAGGCCTCTGGTGATTCCCACCCCTAAATATAACGGTGAGGTTAGGACGACGTGAAATACAGTTATTAATCACAAAAAAAAAAAAATATCCATGACTTTTCCAAAACTTTCTGGCTCTTTTAATGTTTCCAAAACCTTTCTAGGCCTGGAATTTGCATTTGTCAAATTCCAAAACTTTTCCAGGTTTGATCAAAACGTATGAACCCTGTCTAACAGACAGACAGACAGACAGACAGACAGACAACCTATTCCTCCTCACCTGGAGCGGGCCCGGTGGGGGAGGATGACTTTGGCTTCGGCAGCCAGAAACCCGTCAGAGAGCCTCCAGGTGTCCTGGAACCTGGCGGGGTCTGAGGACGGGCACAGCAAACATTAACGCTCACCGCACGTCCCAAAACATGGACTTATTCATGAAAAAACTCTGAAAAAATGCCTCAAAAACATCTAAAAAGTATAAAAAAAATGTTGAAAAAGCAACAAAAACATCAAAAAAGTGCAAAATCGTGGTAAAAAGAAGAGATTAGCTTTGACTTTGTGTCTGAAATATGGACTTTTTGGGTTCTCAGTGAAGGTGGAAGTTCTCCGAGGACGGTTCAACTCAAGAGCTACGGAGTCTCAGTTTCTTCAAGATGTTCAGTTTCTCGTTCTGAGAGACCAGAGAAACCAGCTGTTTACCCTCCGTGAGACTCTAAACTCTTAGTTTGTCTTCTGAATGCCCTGCAGAAGGCTTAAAAAAAACTCTGAAAAAGCAAAAAAAACAAACTCAAAAACAGAAAAAATGCAACAAAAATCTCTGAAAAATTGATAAAAATGCAGAATAAAAGTCTCTCGGATTAGAGACGGAAGGTCTTGGAAGCAGCTGTAACCTGAAGAGTCCTGATGCAACTGATTTTTAACAGTTTGTGTTGAAAGAGTCCAAAAACATCAGAGTATATAACTTTAGACGTGCATTTTATTCCGTGGTGATCGTACAAAGACAGTTATATATTACGTTGTGTATTACGTTGTGTATGTAATGTTAGATATTTCTCTCACCAACACTTAGCAGAGCTTCGGTGAAGTCTGGAGTAGCGATGGGCACGGGGAGCCTGAAGATCTCATACAGCACCTCCAACAAGCCTTTCTGGGGGGGGCAATGACATCACAGCAATCAGACACACAGCCAATACTACATACAATACAGCACGTACTGCATTAGGGAGTACCCTCCATACAGCACGTACTACATTAGGGAGTACCCTCCATACAGCACGTACTGCATTAGGGAGTACACTCCATACAGCACGTACTACATTAGGGAGTACACTCCATACAGCACGTACTACATTAGGGAGTACCCTCCATACAGCACGTACTACATTAGGGAGTACCCTCCATACAGCACGTACTACATTATGGAGTACGCTCCATACAGCACGTACTACATTAGGGAGTACCCTCCATACAGCACGTACTACATTAGGGAGTACCCTCCATACAGCACGTACTACATTAGGGAGTACACTCCATACAGCACGTACTACATTAGGGAGTACCCTCCATACAGCACGTACTGCATTAGGGAGTACCCTCCATACAGCACGTACTACATTAGGGAGTACCCTCCATACAGCACGTACTACATTAGGGAGTACCCTCCATACAGCACGTACTACATTAGGGAGTACCCTCCATACAGCACGTACTGCATTAGGGAGTACACTCCATACAGCACGTACTACATTAGGGAGTACACTCCATACAGCACGTACTACATTAGGGAGTACCCTCCATACAGCACGTACTACATTAGGGAGTACCCTCCATACAGCACGTACTACATTATGGAGTACGCTCCATACAGCACGTACTACATTAGGGAGTACCCTCCATACAGCACGTACTACATTAGGGAGTACCCTCCATACAGCACGTACTACATTAGGGAGTACACTCCATACAGCACGTACTACATTAGGGAGTACCCTCCATACAGCACGTACTGCATTAGGGAGTACCCTCCATACAGCACGTACTACATTAGGGAGTACCCTCCATACAGCACGTACTACATTAGGGAGTACCCTCCATACAGCACGTACTACATTAGGGAGTACGCTCCATACAGCACGTACTACATTAGGGAGTACGCTCCATACAGCACGTACTACATTAGGGAGTACCCTCCATACAGCACGTACTACATTAGGGAGTACCCTCCATACAGCACGTACTACATTAGGGAGTACACTCCATACAGCACGTACTACATTAGGGAGTACCCTCCATACAGCACGTACTACATTAGGGAGTACCCTCCATACAGCACGTACTACATTAGGGAGTACGCTCCATACAGCACGTACTACATTAGGGAGTACGCTCCATACAGCACGTACTACATTATGGAGTACGCTCCATACAGCACGTACTACATTAGGGAGTACGCTCCATACAGCACGTACTACATTATGGAGTACGCTCCATACAGCACGTACTACATTAGGGAGTACGCTCCATACAGCACGTACTACATTAGGGAGTACGCTCCATACAGCACGTACTACATTAGGGAGTACGCTCCATACAGCACGTACTACATTATGGAGTACGCTCCATACAGCACGTACTACATTAGGGAGTACACTCCATACAGCACGTACTACATTAGGGAGTACCCTCCATACAGCACGTACTACATTAGGGAGTACCCTCCATACAGCACGTACTACATTATGGAGTACGCTCCATACAGCACGTACTGCATTAGGGAGTACGCTCCATACAGCACGTACTACATTAGGGAGTACGCTCCATACAGCACGTACTACATTAGGGAGTACGCTCCATACAGCACGTACTGCATTAGGGAGTACGCTCCATACAGCACGTACTACATTAGGGAGAGTACACTCGGGTACATTCACAAAAAGACCCTAGGTTGCATTTTGGTGAGAGTTACGCTTTAAGGACATAAAAACCTGGAGGACCTACAATCCCCCCTTGATAAAGTCTAGTTAAAGTCTAGTTGAAGTCTAGTTAAAGTCTAGTTGAAGTCTAGTTGAAGTCTAGTTGAAGTCTAGTTAAAGTCTAGTTAAAGTCTAGTTGAAGTCTAGTTAAAGTCTAGTTAAAGTCTAGTTAAAGTCTAGTTGAAGTCTAGTTGAAGTCTAGTTGAAGTCTAGTTAAAGTCTAGTTAAAGTCTAGTTGAAGTCTAGTTGAAGTCTAGTTAAAGTCTAGTTAAAGTCTAGTTGAAGTCTAGTTGAAGTCTAGTTAAAGTCTAGTTAAAGTCTAGTTAAAGTCTAGTTGAAGTCTAGTTGAAGTCTAGTTGAAGTCTAGTTAAAGTCTAGTTGAAGTCTAGTTAAAGTCTAGTTGAAGTCTAGTTGAAGTCTAGTTAAAGTCTAGTTGAAGTCATTTTCTAACAGCGGTGTGAATACCCACCCTAACCTCCATGTTGGGGATGCACAGTAAGCCGATGAGAGACTGGATGCCAGAGTTGCCAGCCTTGCATAGGTTGATAATCCCTGAGAGAAGAGACAGAACATTCACAAACATTAACGTTACTATGTTCAACAGTAAAGCATGAGGTCATCACATCCCTCCAGTCCTGTTGTAGTTCTATTTTGTGGTGTTGTAGTTCTTTATTTTGTGGTGATAGAGAGAGAGACAGACAGATAGAGAGGTAGAGAGATAGATAGGTAGAGATAGATAGAAAGAGAGAGAGAGAGAGAGAGAGAGACAGATATACAGATAGAGAGATAGATAGAGATAGAGAGATCGATAGAGATAGAGAGATAGATAGATAGATATACAGATAGAGAGATAGATAGATAGAGATAGAGAGAGAGACAGAGAGA
>NC_050174.1:32806311-32811311 GCF_008315115.2 Sander lucioperca | reverse complement strand
GAGACACACACACAGAGACACACACACACACACAGAGACACACAGAGAGACGACACACACACAGAGACACACACACACACACACACACACACACAGAGACACACACACACACAGAGACACACAGAGAGACGACACACACACAGACACACACACACACAGAGACACACAGAGAGACGACACACACACAGAGAAACACACACACACACAGAGACACACACAGAGACAGACACACACACAGAGACACACACACACACAGAGACACACACAGAGACAGACACACAGAGACAGACACACACACACACACAGACACACACACAGATATATCATGCACCCCCCACTTACCAAATGATGATTTCTTCGTAAGTGAAGCCAAAGTTGTCCTCGCGGTGGCTGATGCTGCATAGCAGCTGCAACACACACACACACACACACACATACACACACACACACACACACACACACACACACACACACACACACACACACACACACACACACACACACACACACACACACCACGACTCAGCTGATGACTCATCAACCGCTACATTCATCTCTAACTCTTCTGAGAAGCCATTCTTCACTCTGACTCCTTTTTATGTAAAAACAGTGAAAGTTGTGTGAAGTTCATTCCTTCCTTCCTCCTTTCCTACATCATTCCTGTCCTCTGTCTTCTTTCCTTCCATTTCCATCCTTCCTTCTATATTCCATCCTTCCCTTTTCTTTCATCCCTCTTTCCTTTCCTCCTTTTCTTTTTTTCCTTACATACTTAAGGAGGGAAGTTGTGTGTGTGTGTGTGTGTGTGTGTGTGTGTGTCTGTCTCTGTGTGTGTGTGTGTCTGTCTGTCTGTCTGTCTGTCTGTCTGTCTGTCTGTCTGTCTGTCTGTCTGTCTGTCTGTCTGTCTGATAACTGATCTTGATGTGTGATTCATGGCTCAGTTCATACAGGATCAGAACATCATCTGTCTCTCTAAGTTCACTAGCGGACACATTTTTACTGAAATAAGGTCCCGTGGTGGACACAGGAAGGGGCGGGGCTTACACACAGGAAGGGGCGGGGCTTGGCCTCTCTATAACTCAGTGGCGTTACCTTTATGAAGTTATTCAGGTGTCCCAGTTTGCGCATGTTACTGACTCCGTGTGGTTTGGCCACATTTTGAAGGATTTCCCGGAAGTTTTCTGACGGTTCTGCCGGGGAAAGAAAAGGAAATAAAATGAAACCAGCGATCGAGTTGGCACGTAGACGGTAACTCCACCGGACATTCATCCTAACATCACAAAACTTTGTGGTTGGTTTATCATCCGTTACCTTCTGTTGGAAGTCCTGGCTGTCTAAAACTACACATACTACCACATACTCATTAGTGGTGGTATAACTACACATACTACCATATACTCATTAGTGGTGGTATAACTACACATACTGGCTCATTCATTAGTGGGGTAAAACTACACATACTGGTGGTAAAACTACACATACTGGTGGTAAAACTACACATACTGGCTCATTCATTGGTGGGGTAAAACTACACATACTGGTGGTAAAACTACACATACTGGTGGTAAAACTACACATACTGGCTCATTCATTGGTGGTGGTAAAACTACACATACTGGTCACAAAACAGACCTAAAACCGGCTTAAAACTGTCTGAAAATGGACAGAAAATTGTCAGAAACCAGAGTGAAACCAGACAGAAAACATTAACCCACCACGTGGCGGCTAACACTCTTAGATTTACTCGCCAAACAGAAAGTTGACCTGCATTTGGCGCTTGGCGAGTGCAAGTTTCAGACCCTGACCGTAACCAAGACGAGCATCAAGCCGTGTTGCCATAACATCGGCCGATGAACCGTCATGTATTTATGTGTTTTAGGGAGGAAGTCGGTTTAGCCGGTCGAACTAATTCAGTGTGTTCAGTCCAAACAAGATCCAGACAGAAAGAGAGACCTGAGCAGGGACGTGTTTCCTTGTTTTCACTTCCTATCGACCATTATGTGCTTCTCATGTTCCTCTCAAAACACACACCGTTTCCCTCTCAACGGGGCTTTATTATACAGTTAGAATATAGTTTTCTGAAACCAGTTCCAGAAACATTTCAGCAGAAAGAGAAATCCTGCAGAAGCTTAAATACATAGAGTGCAATACTTCCACCAGAGGATGAGCCAGATATAGTCTCCATCATTTAAATAAAAAAAATACTGCAAACTACTTTGATAGCACTGAAAGAATTCTACGTAAATGAGTGCAAAATATACAAATGTTGTATTATCTATAGGAGAATAATTCCTAAAGTAAGGGCTAACCAGAGACACTCAGAGACACTTTAATAATCCAAATGGGCAATTCATTTGCAGCTTCTCCGGGCCACATGGTGTGTGTGTGTGTGTGTGTGTGTGTGTGTGTGTGTGTGTGTGTGTGTGTGTGTGTGTGTTCCATACAGTCAGTTCCAACAAACAATAGTTAAAAGATGCCGGAGGAAAAACATGTTGAAATGTAGGCAGACAGGTTACAATAACTAGAAGCATTAGATAAAAAAAACACGCAAGAAACACATTACTACATATTATGCACACACACACACACACACACACACACACACACACACACACACACACACACACAGAGACACACACAGACACACACACACACAGAGAGACAGACAGAGACACACACAGACACACACACACACACAGAGACAGACAGAGACACACACACACACACACACACACACACACACTGAGACACACACAGAGACACACACAGACACACACACACAGAGAGACAGACAGAGACACACACAGAGAGACAGACAGAGACACACACACACACACACTGAGACACACACAGAGACACACACACACACACACACACACACACAGAGACAGACAGAGACACACACACACACACACTGAGACACACACACACACACACACACAGACACACACAGAGACACAGAGACACACACACACACAGAGTATATAACCAAATCACCGGACTAACGTACCGTTAGGCTACTACTGGGAACCCATTCCGTGTCACTATGTTGATAATCACACATGCTTGGGAGTGAAGCTTAGATCGGGCTAAAAACATCCAGCCCGACCCGATCCCGAGCACGTTGTGTCCGAGCCCGGCCCGGCCCGACACATTAACTAGAATTATGAGGCGGAGCCCGATTTAAACCCGACAACTGTTGAATACGTGGGCCGTTATAAGTGACGTTATAAAGGACTGGTGAGATATCTGAACCAATCTGGCCTGGTTGTGTGATGATGGAAGCCAGAGACACAGCCCAGTTCACCTCCCACTCAGGTCAGGTCAGGACACCCAGAGCTACGGGACGAGCTGGAGAGGCAGAGCTTTCTCCCCTCCCAGTTAGGCTAATAAAGTCATGATTTAAAAAAAACACAAATGCTTGATCAAGGGCCCGGCCCGGGGACGGTGGAGGGACTTCGTCAAGTCAAGTTGGGGCTCGGGCAGAGAACCTAAACTGTACTTGGGAGGGAGAGGGAGCGGAGCAAAAAGGTGAGCAGAAGTTACGGGGTTCTGCAGCTGTTATCCTGACTCAGGGATGCGTTTTACAAAGTCTACAGACTACCACGCTGCTGTTGTTGTTGTTGGCATTAAGAGTAAAATACTCCCAGACTTTAGAAGACTCGTGAGGAATCCAAGGTTGTGCTGTTGCTGGAGGCAGCTATGTTGTTTTTCCGATTTCGTGTGACACGTCGACACAAATTATTTGAGTCGACGCATTTACGTAAACGATTAAGTCCACGAACAGTCCCACCCCTAACACACACAAACACACACACACACAGACAGACAGACAGACACACACACACACACACAGAGAGACAGACATACACACACACACACACACACACACACACACACACACACACACACACACACAAAAGTGCTGTTTTGCCGGTGACAGGATCAGATCAATATTTAAGTGTCTGACAACATTATGGAAAGGATTTCTAAGGAGGTCGGCCCTTACCTAAGAGTAAGATCCTTTTTTTAAACCGTAAAAATTGCGTTCGCTAAACCCACCAGACTCCATGTAAATAATCAGTGATTTTAGCATCGTAAAATACACTTCATTCAAAGCGGACAGAAACAAAATCAAACTATGAAAAGCCGTCTTGGTTCATCTTTCCACTTTTCCAACCATCACAACTCTAGTTTTGGATTAAATAAAACACATATTTTACCAATTTACATGTGAAAATATGTTGGCTCTATACACGCTAAAAGTATTGTTTTTTTAAATGGAGTCTGGTGGGTTTAGCGCTAGCTATCTCATAACTGATTTCTGGTTAAACAGAAAGGTCTTAAAGAGGTTTTAAAATGTGTATCTCAGTGGGAATAATTCCCATAATGTAGTCAGACCTTCACAGACAGTCCAAAGATGTCCAGAGTCTGGGACACAGACGCGATGCTTCATGTAAACAAACTGCTGCTGCAGGAGTTCATCTGCGCTGTCTCAATGCTACTCAGCTAACAGCTAACAGCTAACTTCAAACCTGCTGTCACAGCCTAAGATGACCGATGCATGACTACAGCACTTATGTCTGGCTGGCTAAATAAATAAATAACAGGCTATCTTCCCCACTCACAGACAGCAGCGATCACAACAACAACAGAGAGCGGCGTCTGATAAACAGGGCAATACTACTGCGAATACATTTTACTATGTATGCTCTTTATTTACATGTATTTACTGTTTGTTTACATTTAGCCTGTACATGTTAGCCTGTGTCGACCTTTCTGTTAAAGAGCAAGATCCCTTTTTTTAAACATAAAAACATCCGCGAAATTGCGTACGCTAAACCCACCAGACTCCATGTAAATAATCAGGACTTTTATCATCGTAAAACACACTTCATTCAAAGTGGACAGACACAAAATAAAACTATGAAAAGCCGTCTTGGTTCATCTTTCCACTGTTCCAACAATCACCACTCTGGTTTGGTTGAAATAAACCCTTAATT
>NC_050174.1:32796311-32798811 GCF_008315115.2 Sander lucioperca | reverse complement strand
ATGATGTTTTAGAGGATCTGAACCATGTGTTTCTTCATGTTGACCTACTGCGTCCCTGTGGACTTAAACACATTAACAGATCATTGAATTCTACTTCCTGCTAAATAAAGGCTCTTTAATGGTTTTAGGTCGCCCTACACGCTATTGTAGGTCCAGTTTAATAAAAAACTCAATTGTATACGTAATTGTATATATATGTGTGTGTGTGTGTGTGTATACAGTATATGTATGTATATACATGTATGTGTGTATGTATATACTTGTGTTCATGTATTTCTCCGAATGATCTAGATCAGTTTGTGGTGTGTTGTAATCCCATGTGTAATCCTGCAGGCCTACCTGGTATAGAGAATATTAAATCATTTGCCCAAGTTTCCAGAAAGTTGTTCCAGTCTGGTCAGGATGCTCTCTGGAATACAAGGATCTCGCTCAAGATCTTATAATCACTTGTGATGTATATGATACGCACCTCAGGGGATCTTTGCCTCTTTTATGAAGAACTGAGATAATCCCGTCGTGCTCGGTGGTGATGACTTCTTGTCAAACCTTTCATTAGCCCTCCTGTTGTCCTCGGCTCAAATCTGACCCGTTTTCAAACAGTTTCTATATCAGAAATTTGGGTTTTCTTTTGTGGTGTCTTTGATAGTAATGCTGTGATACTGTATGGAGAGGAATTCACCGACACTGATCTTGATAATAAAAGGTTTATTACAATCAGAGATTCAGCATCAATTTTACAAACTCCTGCAGAGAGCTTGGAGAACGACCAACCCAAATTCTTCCAAAAAGTCGTTCTGCCTTTTCTTTGTGTGCACACAGCTTATATCTCAATGCATTGTATTAGCATAGGACGTGATTTTGTAAGTATACCATTGGACCAGATAACTGACCAATCGATGCCTGTTATCTGGCACAACTCCAAAAAAGGTCTCTTCTGTCTTGGGGGGACCTCTACTCATGTTAACAATTTCCAGATGTTCTCAGTGAATGTGGGGTAAAGTTCATGCATCTCCTTATACCAAGAACTTAAGTCAAAGTGTATAGAAAGTTATAGAATGTCAATATACCACACTTTCAAACAAATTGTCCATAAAAATAACGTGGATGGTTCCCTACAACGCTCCTCACAAGTTAAATAAATTATCAGTCCATTACTTTCATTGAATTTGGGTGTTTTATTCAATTTTATAACATTTGAAGAAAAAACTATTGATAGAAGAATTTGGAAAAGAAGTGACAAATGTCAAAAAAGTGACAAATGTAAAAAAAAAATAAAAATAAATAAGGTTTAAAAATTAAATTTTAAATTTATTATTTTTTAAAAAAACCCACAAAAACTTCAAAAGGCTCAGAAGAAGTCGACAAAAAAGACGACGAAAACGTTGATAAAAAGGTTTTTCATTTAAAATTTTGACTCAGAAAAACCAAAAGTTGCAGGTCGATGGGAAGACAACACGAAGAGGGTTAAGTACTTTACTGATATACTGTAGTCAAACGTTTATTAAGTACTTTACTGATATACTGTAGTCAAACGTTTATTAAGTACTTTACTGATATACTGTAGTCAAACGTTTATTAAGTACTTTACTGATATACTGTAGTCAAACGTTTATTAAGTACTTTACTGATATACTGTAGTCAAACGTTTATTAAGTACTTTACTGATATACTGTAGTCAAATGTTTCATTAAGTACTTTATGAAGGATAGGGGCTAATTTCTGGAAATATATTTTATAAAATCTGATGGGAGACCAACCAGGTCCGGGTACTCTATCACTTCTGATTATCATGATTACCTGTTACTGATATACTGCAGGTCTAATTTAGCCTGAAAATGACTTATTTCAGTTTTCAAAAAAACAAAAATGAATAATTTACCAGGAAAGGTGGAGACAGCAGGAAGGAAAGAGGAACTCTATTTCACCGTCACTGGCTGACATCTGAACTCTGGAGGACCAGGATTACATCACATCTGAACTCTGGAGGACCAGGATTACGTCACATCTGAACTCTGGAGGACCAGGATTACATCACACCAACAACTAAACTCAGCTAGAACAGAAAGGTCCCTTTTTCAGGACGCTGGATTTTAAAGGCCCAGTGTGTAACGTGTTTAGTTGTTCATTATCTTAATCTGTGTTGCCCGTTCATGAAATTGTCCTTTTTCATGAATATTTATCTCCACCATCAACTCCAAGTCTTCCTTTTGGCTTGAAATTTAACATCTGTGTTAGCATGAACTGGAGTAGACGCTCCATATTCATGATCCATCTAGAAATATGTTAGCTGGTAAGAGACATACAGGACACACTGCTCCTCCTTAGAGAGAGTGTGTGTGTGTGTGTGTGTGTGTGTGTGTCTGTGTCTGTGTGTATGTGTGTGTGTGTGTGTGTGTGTGTGTGTGTGTCTGTGTGTATGTGTGTGTGTGTGTGTGTGTGTGTGTGTCTGTGTCTGTGTGTATGTGTGTGTGTGTGTGTGTGTGTGTGTGTGTGTGTCTGT
>NC_050174.1:32771311-32791311 GCF_008315115.2 Sander lucioperca | reverse complement strand
AAAAAGCAGAACACCAATTGATCCTGAACAGAGGCTGGCAGTACGTCCAAGTGTCAAAGTACTTCAAATTGTTTACTACGGAGGTGCAGAAAAATTACAAAATTAAACTTGAGCCATTTTTTTTTATGACGGACAATAGTTTGGGAGGCAGCATGTTAACGTGAATGTGTTGTATTATTTTAAATTAATTTGGCGACGTACGTGTGTTACGTCATCCCGTTCTCACTCCCGCTTGGTCAGTGGCTCTCAGCGTCACATACTGACGCAACGTCTGAGCCGTGGGACTGCTGGGATTGGTTGAAGTCGCGGGAAAATGCAGTTATTGGTCAAAAATTGCGAGTCGCACCGAATTCACTGTGATTGGTTTAATTCGCGTAATTGTTGCGTTCACGACATTGCGAAATCCTGGAGGGACTGGATAATCAATTGGTAAGAGCCAATGAGGTTTAACCATGTATCAGCTCATTTAAATATCTCCCGTTACTGCATCGTGTCAACAGTTAACTTCATTTAATATTGGATGAGGAGTTTTCTTTAGCGAGGTGCAAATGTTCCACCAGAACAAGTTCCTTCCTGAGACTATTTAGCAGAGACACCATCACTGCGTCTGGAGCTCAAGACCGTTGGGATTGGTTTAATGAAATGTAAACAACCCAGAGAGTTTATTCTCCTATCCCAGAATGCATCTGTGGTGTAGCCAGACGTTACTCCACAGAGCTGTGGAGATAAGAGGTGAACATGCGAGGCTAGAGCGTAAATGACACAGCCCGAAGAAAGAGATGATTTTTATGGATTTTAATACATAATTTCCCCTATTTGTTTGTTTGTTTGTTTCTTTCCCAGAGGTGAGAGATGAAGAGTGGGAGGAGCTCGGCCCGGATATCGCTGCACTGCACCACCTCAGAGGACTGTCTGAACACATGTTTCATGAAAGGCTCAAGAACCCATCGAACCACAGGTGTCTAAGTCACTGATAGTAACAACAATCTTTGAAATTAGTCCAGTATTAACCGACAGAACCGAGCTGCAATGTAACCCTACAGGACAAATGTTCAGCGTCAGTTAGTGTCCACTAAAGCTACATCTAAACTGCTACGTTTTGGTAAAAAAAAAAATCTTCTGCTAGGTTTACGCCTGGCGTCCACACTACTGCGACGTTTCCGAGCCCCTAAAACAGACATTTGGAAACGGTTTTGGATTGAAACGCCAGGGTTAATATATATAATACTAAAGTTATATCGATGTTGTGTTGCACCACAGAGACGTAAGGTTCATCATAGTTACACTGCCGTAAAGTCAACACTAACCAGAAATTTTTCGCAAAAAATGACGTTTTTTCTTTCCGTGGCCAGTCAGTGAAAAGCACTATTCTTGATGCAGTGTTCTGCAAGGACCTATTGTTTTTCTAAGGATTAGTATTTTTCCGAGTCCTTCATCGCATTTTTGAGGGGGTTAGAATGCACGAAAACTCAAAAAAAATTGCACACATGTCACAACTAGTGAAAATTGTAAACATTCCAAAAATTACACATATCCACCACTAGGTGGCGCTATTGTAGAAAAAAACTATAACTCCCAAACCGTACATCGAACATTCAAAAACCATATATCTTCGCTTTCCCTGGATCCAGCTGAATCTCCTGATATAGGCCACGCCCATTTCCGCCTAGACTTTTATACGTGAAAAATCGTGATTTATTGAAAACCTATTTTGCCGAACTCCTAGACCGTGCGACCGATCTGCATGAAACTTGGCAAGTAGCACCTCCAGACCGACTTGACAAAAAGTTATTAAAAGGATAAAAATTGCACATATTACGCACAAACAAATTTGTGTAGCTAAGTATGAAAATACCAACTTTGTCATATCTCGACCAAAATAAATGCTATCAATGCAAAACTTAAGATTCTTGTTTGCCATGACCCTCTGGAGGTGCCCCACACATTTTACGAAAATTGGTCACTAGGGGGTGTTACATGTACATAAAGTTTATAGTTCATGAACGGCTCATCCGATTTTTACAAAATTTGATGGGTACCATCTAGTGCCACTCCTGAGGCCATCCCTACAGTGGGATACCGATTGATCAAAGTGGGCATGGCCTATGGGACCCACATTTGGATTCACCACTTACACTAATGTGAACAACTTTAAATTTACAGGGTAGATGTACAATGGGTCTTGGACCTCACCACCAAAAATTACACATGTGGACCACTAGGTGGCGCTATAATGATGTCAAACGTGTTTTTGCCTATTACTCCCACATCGCACATTAGAAAGCCTTACATCCACGTGTTCATTGAATTAAGCTGAATCACATGATATAGCCCCGCCATTTCCGCTAAGAAGTTTTTTTTTGCAATATCGCGCAATGGGCAACGTTTTCGAACTCGTTCTAGGCCGTGCGACCGATCTGCACGAAACCTGGTAAATAGCATGTCCAGATGTACCTGACTAAAAGTTATCAAAAGGATTTTGCTACGTTAAAGTATGCGCATTTGACGACCAAAACTTTCCTGGCTAGCTACCACACACATATCATATCATATCTCGGCCTAATTAAATGTTATCAGCAAAGAACTTGAGATCATTGTTCAACATCCCACTACAATGCTCCGTACCAAATCTGCCAAAGATCGACCATTAGGGGGCGCTATAATCAACGTTTATTTGTTTTGGCCAATAACTCAATGCATTTAAATGGGAAATTTGCAATTACAATATCTCTGCCAGAGTAAATGCTATCAACACGAAACTTGTGATGCTTGTTCGGAATGTCGCTCTGAGGCTCTCTACCAAATTTGGTAAAGATCGGCCATTAGGGGGTGCTATAGTCAAACGTAGACCAGTTTGGGCCCTTTTACCCCTTCTGAGGTCGAGCATATAGGTCATATACGACGCCAAACGTCACTTCTGATTCATAACTTAATAACTTTATAATTCTAACTAGTAGAAACATAAAGTCTTTTGTAGCTAAAAGCGAACAGTCGCCGCGTTCTGCTGATGTCTTTGTTGTCTTCCTAGCCCTTACAGAAGGTTTTGTATCCAGCCTAGAAGTCCAGAGTTTTTTGGGGTCTTTGTGCCATTAATCGATACTGTTACATCCAAGATAGATACACTGTATGTAAGAAATGTAAATAGTTTGTCCTTTATATGAGTTATAATGTTCAATATGTTTTATAATGATGTTCATAGATTGACTGTGGACAACAGGGTTGATGTTTTACAAGCTTTTATAGAAAATAAAACCAGATGGACCAGAGGTTGTCAAAAATCCTTTAGGGCTCTGGGATATTTGCAATCCCCACCGTTACGCTTTGGGTCCCACTTTTGCACGCTCCCCGGGTCGTTGGGAGCGACTGGCGTCAGGGGTGACTGGCGTCAGGGGTGACTGGCGCCGGGAGGCTTGGACTGCGTCATAACTGCTTACAGTTCTAGTTAGGGCCTGAGCACGAAATTGCGAAGGAACCTATTGTTTTTGTAAGAATTATTATTCCATGACGTCACTCGCATTTTTGAAGGGCTTAGCATGCTGGAAAACTAAGACATATTTCCCATTTACCTTCATTAGCTCCACCCAAACGGAAGGCGGCCATTATTAATTATTCATTTTTCATATGCTTTACATTCTTTCGAACTAGTCCTAGGCCCGTGATTTCAATCTTCTTGAATCTTTGCAGGTAGTATCTGTTGACCCTCATGACGAAAAGTTATCCAAAGAATTTTGATAGTTGAAATAATGTGCAAGTTACAGCAACTTCCTGTCTAAACAGGAAGTTGCGTTATCTTGGCAACAATTATTCTGATTGCCCCGAAACTTGAACACGTTGTTCCTCATGGCCGGTTTGGCATCTGTGTCAAACATGGTGGCAATCAGCCATTAGATGGTGTTGTTTTATCGAAAGAATTTTGATAGCTAAAACAATGCACACGTTATGGAGCACCAACTTCCTGTAGGTGCGTGTCAAAACAGGAACGGTTGTATCTTGGCAAAAATGATTCCGATTTACATGAAACTTAGAATGTGTGGTCTACATTTGATATTGCGTCCGCCAGTACTCCCGGGGCAAGGGGCGAGGGCCCGTCATCACTGCTTGCAGCTTTAATATTATTATTATTACCTTGGTATTTATCCTGCCAACGGTTTTTGAACACTTAACGTTAGCTCCACAACAGCGAAGAAGCTAACGGCTAAAAATAGCTAATGTTGGTATCACTAATCACCAAACAGCAACACAAAGGTACATAAGCCAGGACAAAGCGTTATGATTAGTTGATAACTATACAACCTTAACTTACAGCTAATGTTAGTGCAAAATAACAACAGTGACATCTGGTGGTGACACGTCAACTATAACATGGAGGAGCCCGTAACGTTATGGGCGGATTCAATTGTGAGGTTATGTGGCCGGGTTGACTCATTGGTAGAGCAGGCGCACATATACTGAGAGGCTTATACCTCGACGCAGAGGTCCAGGGTTCAAATCCGACCTGTGACAATTTCCTGCATGTCTTCCCCCTCTCTCTCTCCCCTTTCTCGGCTAGCTGTCCTATCACAAATAAAGGCGGAAAAAGCCCAAAAAATAACATTTAAATTGTGAGGTTATTATAACAAAGACATAACGGCAGCCTGAACTGGGAAACGATTTGCTGACGTTATGATTAACGATAGTAGCTGTTAATTAAGGTTATCTAACCCGAGTCTGCTGCCAGCAGGTCGGTCTTCCTCTGTAGCTCCGCTCATGGAAAACTAAAGCGTGAGTGTTAATCAGAATCATCACAGATATCCAAAGGGATGGAATCTATCCCAGAGAACATGTTGCAGACACAAAACAGCTGGTCACCCCTCCTCATCTTCCATGTTATCCCACCTTTCAAAACGATGCGCCATGTCAACCCATCTTACGGAGGACTTTACACCTACTAAGTGCTTGGTGTAAGATTTAAGTTGTAACATATGCCTAAACGTTAGAACTATTTCAGCCTGTGCAACCCTCAAAATGTTAGTAGCACGTAAACTCCGAAGTTACAACTTGCGTTCAAACTAGTCTACGTTTGAACTAACGCATAGCTGGTGCAACCCAGTGCTGATTGTTTTAATTTTTTTTTTTTATCATGGGGAAAGACTGAAGTTAACAATGACTGTATTTTCTCTTAGGGACACATCCATACATGGGGCCAGAGTTGAGAGATCTATTAGCAGGTAAGAACTAAGATTTCTAGTACAGTTCTGGGGTCTCATTTATAAACATGGCGTACGCACAAAACGGGGCTGAAAATGTGCATACGCCACTTCCCACGCAAAGGTTGTGATTTATAAAACCTAACTTGACGGGAGAATGTGCGGTTCTCCACACAAACTCTGACCCATGCGTACGCACATTTTGGAGACAAAATAGGAATTGGCGACGCAGATGGTGAGGTGGTGAACTGAAGTCAGAGTGCAGAAAGTAAATGGGAATAACGATATAATATTTTCAAGTATTGATGCCACATGCACATTTTTTCACTCCATATCATCCACATAACCATGAAGATTAAATCCAGCAGTGTTATTTGCGCTTGTACTGAGTGATAATTGTTCCATAAGCACCTTGTAAAATCCAACTCAAATCTTTAATAAAAATGTGTTCTTAATGTTTAATCGGCGCTGTCTCGCCGTCACATATCCGCTATGGAGCGCAGGAGGAATACAGGATAGCATCAAATACCCTAGCATTAGATAACGGCAGAACACAGTGTAAATAACTAAATATCTGTTTCTAATACTGTGCCTTTATCATCAAATGTTAAAGTCTGGAAATACAGCCGTTAAGCTCTCGCGCAATCGTTACCCTTAATGTCCTTGATATCAGTCCAACTTTAATACTGTTCGTGACCAAACCTGCATGAAGAAAAGTGTGTTTGCCTATTACACTTTCTTTTGTCTTCAAATTGTATCTCGGGGTGGGGGATACCACTAGATAATGCTGTGTTGGCAAGGTATTAACAATCACAAATTGTTGTAAACATATAAATACTGCAATGACCCCCATGTGTAATGCTGCATAATGGCACTGCTGGCCCTGCAGGAGGACTACGCTAATGGAAGAATTAGGAGAAAAAGAGACTTCAGGGACCATGATGATGACTGGCTAATATGCCAATTTAGATTCCCTAAAGCTGAGCTCTTGGATCTATGTACTGAATTGGGTCCAGTAGAGAGGGCAACGCGCCGGAACCGTGCCATCCCAGTCCAAATACTGGTCCTCGCCACTCTGGGGGCAACTGGCTGTTTCCAGAGGGAAATGTCAGACCGCTACATATTAAAAAAAAATATATATATATTATATATAATCTTCAACTTTATCACTAAGGCTTGTTTGGATATAATATATAGTTCTGTTAACTCTTATTATATACAGTACGTCTGGTATATCAAAGCTGTCCCCGAGTACCGTAATGCCTGCCGTTTTGGACGTATTATTAATACATGTAGTTATAGATCAGGTTTCCCTACACTGTGCAAGAACAGGCCGAAATTATAATTCAATTTGCAGCAATTCCTGAATGTCTGAGAAGTGTATTGCTTTTTCTCCGCCAGTCATCATGATTCGGTGTAACAACTGCCAGTGTCATTCATATACTGATCAGCATTCATGAAGTGCTCTGCATTGACTATTTATGGTTAAAAATGGGCGTGTACAGGGCGGGATAAAAGGCTGATTCATGTACGCACAATTGTAGGTAATCTCTGATTTATGAAGGGAACATAACTTACAGGTGTGCTTACACACGGTTTTATAAATCTGACTTTTTTTTGGCGTAAGCCATTTTGGGCTTTTGGGTGTATGTACACTTATAGTAAAGATCCTACGCACAGTTTTATAAATGAGACCCCAGGTGAGAATACGTTTAAAATCAAACTCTGGTGCAGACCTATCGACCGCACTGAAACCACTGAAAAGATCGGCCTTGCCCACACAAGCTCAAGCGAGTCAAAAACTAGGATTTGGCATTGACAACCGGTTCCAATTTGGAAAATTTGGTTTTGAATCTGATCATCGATTCCAAATTTAACGTGCACAAGTTTTGGTTTCCGTATGACCACTGTACTTCCAGGCGCTTGTTGTGTCACAGCCATGGAGCGCAGTGAGCAGGTTTTAAAGATTGGTAAAAGTGTAAATCACCAATGAATGAAAATAAAAATTTTCCTAAAATGAGGGACATCTGGCAGAACCTTCGGCAGCACCAGAACAATCCCGTAAATAAAACATTGTCAATATAGACTAGTCTTTTATAGAACCAAACCTATGGAGGGTTTGTGGTATGTAACACTTTTTGGTACCCCTAAAATTGTATGTGGTCCCTCCATTTTAAATGGTCAAGAACCGCCACTGATCAAAATGATGGCTGTGTATCTGTGTAAGTGTTGTGTAACCCTCTCTGATATAAAGTTGTAAATCTTCT
This sequence comes from Sander lucioperca, assembly GCF_008315115.2. Lineage (NCBI taxonomy): Eukaryota > Metazoa > Chordata > Actinopteri > Perciformes > Percidae > Sander > Sander lucioperca. The sequence continues at coordinate 32,783,858 of NC_050174.1, read as the reverse complement.
TTTAGGGAGGACATTGACCAAAACCCGATGAGTTTGCTGTCTGATCTTCAGGAGAATGAGAAGTTCACAGCTTCTGTGATTGAGAAGGAACAGGTTAGTGGATTTTCATTTAAGTTCAGTCGAACTGAGCTTAATTTACTGGAACCCAAATCAGTGTTTAATTCATAAAACTAGCAAAAGAGTTGATCTTGCACAGACACACAGAAAAGAAAAACAAAGTTATCATTTAAGACAACAAAAGGGACTTTCTTGAGTCAAACATTCATCCCCTTATGATAAAGGAATATATATAATTAAAGCTGCAAGCAGCGATGGACGGGCCCTCGCGCCTCTGTGCACGTTGAGGTTACTGGCGGACGCCACTCCTTGCGACGGTGCATTTGCACCGCAAATCATCACCAATACCTCACATAAGACTCTACCTTAAACGGGTCCCCAGGGGGCATGGCTTAAGCATAGGGGGCGGGCCAAACCATCACCAATGAATAAGGAACTCTCTGCTGTGTTCAATAATACCTCACACAAGACTCTACCTTAAATGGTTCAAATGTTATGAAAAGGCGTGGTTAAAGTATAGAGGGTGGCTCAGTATCACATTTAGACCACACATTATAAGTTTCATGTAAATCGGATTTTGTTTGTCATATAAGGCTGATTTGCTGTTGCCAGCGGGGGGCGCTATGACCAAAAGTTAATTTTGGCCTATACACGTCCTCAGGCCTGGACTCTTGTCAACCATGAGAAATTTCGGCCAAACTGGACAACGTACACTAAAGTTACAACAATTTCTTCGTTCATCGATAAATGCTTAAAATGGCCTCCATGCCCACACCGTTTGACGAAAAAAAATTCTTTTAATGACTTTTCATCTGTAAGGTGTTGAGATGGTACAGACCAAATTTGAAATCTCTAGGAGGAGTTCGTTAAAGTATAGCACCTTGACTTTTAGGCCTACTTCCTGTTGCCACTAGGGGGCGCTATGACTTTAAGTAAATATCGGCCTTTATTTGTCCTCAGGGTTGGACTCTTATGAATCCTGAAAAGTTTTGAGCCAATCGGACAATGTACACTCGAGTTACACCCACTTCCTGTTTCGATGGCGAAACGCACAAAATGGCCGCCCCACCACGGCCATGCCCTATGACGAAAAGTTTTTCTTTTAACAACTTCATCTTTGACGTCTTATGATGGGACAGACCAAATTTGAAGTTGATCGGATGAAATCTCTAGGAGGAGTTTGTTAAAGTACGACGTGGAAATGGCCAAAATCACACTAATTTAGAACTTGCAATTCAAAATGGCGGACTTCCTGTTGGGTTTAGTATATGGCTCCAATGAGCTTTTTTGTACGTCTTGACATGCTACATATGTGTACCACGTTTCGTGAGTCTATGTTAAACATACTGCAGGGGCTCAATTTTTTAAATATTGCAGGGGGCACTAGCGACACATTTTTGTGTGCCTATTCCCGAAACCCTTAAAATACGTAAATTTTCACCGGACTTGATGCGACCGCCAAATATGGTGAGTTTTTGAGTATGTTAAGCCCCTCAAAAAGGCAATTTATTTATTTTTTTAAGAAAGGAAAGGAAAGGAAGAATTCCTTCAGTTTTAAAAGGGCCTTCGCCACTGTCGGAGCTCGGGCCCTAAAAAATTATTTTAACTGGATTATCTGCTGTGTTTTATACGTAGTTTTTTCACCTGTTGTCCAGGATTTTGAAGGCTTCTTGGCAGCTGTTGATGAACAGAAGACACAAGATGTTCTCCTGAGTGCTTCAGAGATCTCACACAGCTACAGCCAAAAACTTCTGGTCATGACCGACAAAGAAAAGTCAACAAATGACAGAGTCCAACAGGAATACAGCATGGATCCTCGTTACTCAGTAATAGTCAGCAACGAATGCCTGTTCAATGTCTCGTGTGTACCAGAAGCAGACAGCTACACCTTGGTGAAAATATTTGGGAGTGTTTCAGAAGATGGACAAACTGTGTCTGGCCTTTCTGGCTCTTCACTCGCAGAGCTGATGTTGAAACCGTCACTGGAAACTGCACCTGTGTTCTCTCTCGACGGAAACACAACCAAAGACTTCCAACATAAATTCATTAGAGTTTTTACGGCCCGTGGCATCACAGCAGTCCTAGAAACAAACCAGGAGAATCACCAGACTTACCAGGTCATGAACAAACTTGAAGAAGTTTCTGGATACCAAATTCCACAAAGACCAGTTGATCACAGCACCCAGTACGACCACCAACAGATCCTCATCCTGGAAGATGACCCTGCTGTCAGAACAGCTGCTACGTATCTTTTTGAGAAGCATCCAACGGTTTCCTCTGTCTACGTTCTTGATAAAAACCAAAGACCAGTACTGATCCGAGGTGACTCCGTGCCTCTGACAGAGGACAGCCGGCTGGTGCTGGTCGGCCACGGCAGGAAAGACAGCTCAGAAGTAATGAGACTGGGAGGATACGAAGTGCAAGATGTCTCCAAAATCATTCAACAAACCTCCAGGGATTCCAATAGAATTAAAACAATAAGTATAGTGGCCTGTGACGTCGGATCAGATAAAGCATTCATTGAAACGCTGCTGAAGGATCTCCATGAGACCGCCGGCATCGAGACAGAGCTGCACATCAGGAACGCTGTGCTCCAGGTCAGCCACACAGGAGAGAAAATCACCCAAGAGATCACTAACGATGGAGAGCAATGGCTACATAAAGATGACAGCAAGAAAGTGGTGGCAACCCTCGACAGGAACGGAGACGTAATTATTAGAAGTGAGCCCGGCAGTAAAGGAAAGGAGATCTTTACTGCTGAAAGAAACTTTCTAGGTCCAGATGACGGTATTCAGAAAACAAAAGATTTCAGCTGGCCGCTTGAGCCAGAGAGATTTATTAACCCAAAGGTTTTTGAGGATTTTAATGCTGAAGATCGTAATGCTTGTAAACAACTTGAAGCTCTGTCCTGGGGATTGTTTTATGACGAAAACATACCCCGTCCAGAAAAAATTAACATTGAAAACTTGGATCTAAAAGACTATTATTTATCTAAAAATATAAAAGTATGTTATGAGATTAATTCAGGAGAAGATATCAGGAATGTAATCCGTCACTATGCAAAGACCGGAGAAGATGAGGTTACATACCTGAAGGTCAATGACTGGATATTAGAGGTTGATCCTATAACTCTGTATGTCGCTCCAGTTGGAAAAAAGCTTGACAACAATGAAAGAGAAAATGAAGAAAACGTTAAGGAATGTATTGAAGCTCAGATAGGAAAAGAAAGTTACTCTAAAATACGAGAAGGAATTAAAGCAGAAATGGGCCAAAATGACCCAAGAGAAAGATACGCTCAATATGTGGAAGGTATTTTTCGTGGAGAGCCCACAACACCTCGCCTCCCGCTCTCCGCTGAGGCCTGGTGCACCACATATTTCACTGCATCAGTTATATCTGAATCTGCTAGAAACTTCCGGACATTTCCTCTGATTCTCATGGCCCTGGATATGGTCCAAAGCACAGACAACAATATCAAAGAGAAAGGACTGAACTTTCTTTGGGAAGAACATTCAATGGCAAGAGGAGGTTCTTGGATTGACCCAAGCAAGCGTGGATTTAGTGGCTCAGCCACAGATAAAGGTTCTAGCAAATTACTGAAAAACTATAAGCTTAATAAGTTAAAGAAAGAGCTTAAAAATCTTATAACAAGTGAAGTCGAACTGTATGGTAAGTGGATTCAAAATGGAGAAAAAAATCCGTCTCAGATATTCGATATGGCAAAAAACAATTACATGATAACTGAGCTTAATTCAGTTCAGGATTACGAAACGTTCATAAATACTGTAGATATCAGCTACCCTTCAACGTCCGGCCGATTAGGAGGCTACGATGACGGCCGTGTAACATCCAAAGACTTAAAATCTGCCTCTGAGTTGGAAAAGTCCTCCAAACTTGAATCGTATTACTCCAGGCTGAGAGTATTAACTGCTGAACAAATCCATAGTCAGTTAAAGGCAAAATATGGTGAAAGTCTGGCAGGGTTGCAGGTCCAGGAGGGCAGCGCCAGAATGGAGAACGGAGAGTTTGTGTGTAATCTCTTAGACGGTGCTGATGCTAAACCTGTTGAGTTTAGAGCTAAGTTATCACCGGAGAGTCAACGTTACTATGAAACAATGTCAGAGAGCATTGAAACAGCAGTTCATGACATGGAAAATCACGGTTCAACCTCCTCCCATCAAGGCAGCAAGTACATAGAGCACGCTGGGAATGCTGTTGGGACGCTGGGCCTCATGCTGGGGATGAAAGGAGCTGTTCGTGCTTTTGAACAGGGTGACATTAAAGATGGCGTGGTGGGGTCTCTGCAAACGGCTCATGGAGTGACAGCTATGACAACGTCTGTTATAGCAAAACAAGCTCTGTCCTCAGAGACAAGAATGGCCAAAGCTGTAACATCAGTCATGAAAAGCCCTGCAATGAAGGGTTTTATGTCAGTTATACCAATAGTGGGAACTGGATTTGGGATATACAATCTTGAACAAGATTTGAAGAGAGGTGACACGCTGGGATACATCGATGCTGCCTTAGATGGTAGTATGGTTGGTTTAGATGTTATTGAAACTGCTCAGCCTGAACTGGCCCCGTTTATAGCGCCTATAAACCTGGCTTTATCCGTAGTCCGGATGGGCATTGATGACATTTATATGGGCATACAGAATGAACTAAACAACCTTCCGAAAGATGCTGGAGTTCTGGAGAAACTGGGGGCCGTTTCCTTAGGCTTTCTGAAGGGGAGTGAGCATTTTGGAATTAGTGTGGCGAGTTTCTTTTACAATTGGCATTATGATGAAATTGAGCAGGGACACAGACTTGTTGAACAGATATCAGACTATCACAAATATTACGAAGTTACAAAGCAACAGGATGGAACGAGCGCCGTTGATTTTAGCGGTGGCGACTCTTCTTGGAACGGAGGAGGAGTTCACTTCTGCCTCGCCGACCAGGGTCCGTCTGAACTCTGCATGGACTATTTTGTGTCTAGTGATGAGAGTTTTGGGAAAAGGTGTTGGCAGATTGATACACAGGGAAGCAAAGATATTATTCTTGGCCTGGGAGAGTCACATCAGTTAGAGTACAAGAAACTAGAGAAGAAAATACTCATGTTCATACCAGCCGGCTCTGTGACGGTGGTTTCAGGTTATAAAGCTGTATCAGAGTCAAGGTTTGGGGAATACAAAGGAAATAGAGATTCTAATCATTTTTTTGCAATTCAGAAAGCAGAGGATGAACATGTGATTGAAGTCATGTTAAGTTACTATTACAAGCTTTATGGTGAACCAGGTGATGACATATTCTTCCTCGGTCCACAGAGAAGTTACGTTGAAGGATGCGGAGGAAAAGACACGTACATTATTCCTAAAAATGGAGGGAAAACAACCATTAACAACTACGATCCTTCCAAAGCACTAGACACTCTTCATTTCAGTGTTAATTACAGTCACATTTCTGTGGCTAAATCTGGAAATGATGTTGTGTTAATGTATGAGGGAAGTCACACTGTGACCATAGAAGGATGGTTTTTAGGGGAACCGTATCGTCACATGAACATGATGTCTGGAGAAGGAGTCTTGTTTGAGATTTCCTCCGTCGTGGTTTCTTCTGTTCAGCTGGTGGCCAGAGGGATTAACAAGATGTTTAGCTCTAGTGGTGAAATTGTGGATGCATCCAAGCCACTTTTAAGCACAGTTACAAACATCTTTGGGTCTCAGTATGACGACATGCTCTTTGGAAATGGAGAGAATAATCTCATAGATGGAGGAGGAGGTCGAGATGTGTTGATGGGCCGTGAAGGAGAAGACATGTACATAGTGAAAGTCAGAAAACAGTCTTCAGTGTTTATTGAAAATTACTCCAAAGACACTAAAACAGACCTGGCCATAATAGAAGCAAACTTCTCCACTTTTACAGTGGGAGTAATGGATGACAATGTTGTTCTGAACGCTTTTCATAACAACACGGCCGTCAAGGTGATTTTATTGAATTGGTTCAGATCAGCAGCAGACAGACATTTGCTTGTTGTCACAAAAGATTTGATCACTTTCACAATCTCAGATAACAAGACCGACTGCCTGGACAGAGACCCATTCAAGTGTATTAAAAGTAGCAGCATCGACTACAGCAACTCGCCATCTCCTCTGCTGGTGGACCTGGAGGAGGACGAGGCTTTTAGCAGCGTGACGGAGGTTCGTGGGTCAAAGTTTGACGATGTAATCAGAGGGAACAAAGAGCACAACGTTATTGTCCCAGGAGGAGGAGATGATTTCATCCAGGGTAGAGGAGGAGAGGACTGGTACGTTATCACACCGGGCCAAGGAGTCAAAACCATCAACAATCAATCGCCAGATCTAGCCTTGGATATTCTCTTTCTGAAAGAACAATACGAGAACATAAAGTGTATATGTGAAGGACAGAACATCATCGTTTTGGTACATGGTAGAAAAGATGTTATTTTACAGAACTGGTTTGAGTCAAAGTTTCATCAGCACCTGCAGATTAAAACCAGTGATGGAATAACAGCTGGACTGATGACCAACCGCAGCAGCTGTGATGAGTCTTTAATGTTCCCCATAACTGTTGATTATAGAAACCAGAAACCTGAACGACTTAATTTGCTCCGAACACATCTCCTGAAACTCCCAAACGAGTGTTTCAGATTCGGAAGAAGAGCCTTCTGCCGTGTTCAAGGCAAAAGGATGATGATGAAGAATCGTGATTCAGTGAAAGAAATGTACGGTTCTTCAGGTTTCGACATCATGGTTGGAAACAGCAATGAGAATCTGCTTGATCCGTACACCGAAGGTGCCTTTATGTTTGGAGGTGAAGGAAAAGACACTTACATAATCAAACAAGGATATGGAAACAACTTAGTGATCGATAACTTTGCAGAAGATCAGAATATTGATACTGTGTTGGTTGACATGGATTATCTTCATGGCAGCAGAGTCACACTGGACTCATCAACAGAAAATCAGATTATTGATATTGGGTCGGATGACATGGATTATCTTCATGGCAGCAGAGACACACAGGACTCATCAACAGAAAATCAGAATATTTATTCTGTGTTGGTTGACAAGGATTTTCTTCATGGCAGCGAAGTCACACTGGACTCATCAACAGAAGATCTGGAAGTGACGATCACATCAAAAGGGGAACAACTAAAATTCACTCTGATCAACTACGCCAAAAGTTCCAAATATCAGCACTTAGTATTTCAGAGCTCAGACGGAGTGAATTTTAAATTGAAATTACTAAAGTCAACCGGTGATGTCCCTTTCTTTCACATTGAAGCTTTCAAAGTGACTCTGAAACAGCTGCAGGTTGACTGCCGCTTGGACCTCAACTCTCAGAGGAATCTGTCAAAGGTCCACACGGTGCAAGGCTGTCCCTCCCAGTCCAATGACATACTAGGTAAGTAGTACAGATGTCAATCTTCCTCTATAATGCCATTTGAATGTCACTTTACTTTTTTAAATATTCTAATTCGAAAAGTATTCAGCCTATTATTAAAGCTATAGTGCATAGTTTCTGCCCACATGAGGAATTCTATGTAACGTCAACAACACTGTCGGTGCATCATGTGGATGCACCGACAGTGCCAACCCGCCTTACCCCTCCTCCATGCAGTTTCTTGTAGTATTTAAACCGTCAAATCAAAGAGGACATGGAGGACTACAAAACACGATGGACTCTTCAGAAGAGTTATTTATCTTGTAATTTTTATGCAACAGCAATGCGGTCGGTCAATCGGCCACTTTTATGGATTTCATTCCTTCTGCTGAACGTGTTGGTCTGTTCTTAGTACAATCACTGACTGAAACATTTTGTGGGCGCTTCTTGGGTTTTTCAGCCTTCACCTGTTGCAGCAGTTCTCATCGTCTCCAACGCTGAACGCTGCTGTTTCCTTTCTCAGTGGTGACATGTGGTTCCTAGAGTCTCTAAAAGTAGAATGGGAGCCAGAGCCTTCAGCTATCAGGCTCCTGTCCTCTGGAACCAGCTTCCAGTCTTGGTCCGGGGGGCAGACACTGTCACCACATTTAAGAGTTAACTTAAAACTCTCCTCTTCGATAAAGCTTATAGTTATGGAGTGAGGAGTTGCAGCGTTCGCCTAGACCGGCGGGGGTGTTTAGTTGCAGACACGGCACCCCTTCTCTTCTCTGCTTTTCTTTATAGTCGTCGTCAGATTCATCTAACGCTGTCGAAGTGTTGACTTTCAAGTCGAAATTCACCTTGCAAATATTTTTTTCTTATATCACCTTAATATTCGTACAAAAGTCAGTCAAAGGATTTAATGTTGACATTACTTGTGTTTTCATATTAAGATAAAAAGTGGACAGAGTTATAATGACAGTATTGTTCACTACATTGTGAATTTCTACTCAGATTTGATACTATAAATAAAATTTAACTGAATTCACTCGAGCTGCTGCGTAAGAAAGGCGCCTGCAGCAACATTTTCTAAAACATATCCATACTGAAAAATACAGAGAGAGTTTTGTGGAGCTGAGAGGTTTAATTAGCTTTGTATCAAATAATTTGGCAATGGCTTGATTGTAACGGACGTTCATTAATATAAAATAGATTAGCACTAGAGGGACTTCAAACATTAGCCTCGAGGGGGCACCTGTGTCATGGCATTGCGTTTCTGGCACACTGCTTTGTCTACAATCATTGTCAACAGCGAGCAAACACAAATCAACAGAGAACCCTGTAATGAAACATTATCTAAAAAGTGTAGGGAAGCGACTCTGTTGTAAAGGCTAACAGTACTCGGTTAGCAAGAACGAGCTAATTCATGATAAGATAAGCATTTTGAGTCAGTGGAAGAACGCTGCAAACTGGAGAATTGCTAGGAGCTGTTAATCATCTTGGCGAGAATCTTTGGTCTGAAATGTGCTTTAGTTGTTTTTATATTCTCTTTAACGAATGTTTTTCATTATTTTAACTGCTCTTTAATGATTTATGTAAAACACTTTAAATCACCTTGTTGCTGAAATGTGCTGTGGACATAAAGCTGCCTTGCCTCTTGCCTTAGGTAACGATCAAGACAACGCTCTGATTGGTGGGTGGAAGGATGACGCCTTGGAAGGAGGCGCTGGAGATGACACGCTGATCGGAGGGAACGGAGCCGACATCCTGATTGGTGGCTTGGGAGACGACACTCTTTATGGCGAGGACGGAAATGACACTATGATGGGAAACTCTGGCCGGGACGTCTTCCTTCCAGGACCAGGGGCTGATCTGGTGGACGGCGGTCCTGGCAGAGACACGGTTGTGTACCGGGGCGATCCTGACACAGGTAAAGGAGTTTATGTCAACCTGCTGACGGGACAAGGCCGCTACGCCGATGCTGAGGGCGACGTGTTGAAGGATGTGGAGATAGTCATCGGCACCGTCTACTCTGATATCTTGGTGTCCGGTTACGAAAGTTCTCTTCTCAAAGGCTCGGACGGCAATGACATCTTGGTGTCCACCGGTGGCGATTACCTGGTCGGCGGTGATGGAAATGACATTTACATGTTGGCTTTCAACCACGGTTCAGTCACGGTTGATAACTGTGCCAAAGACAACGCTACAGACGTCTTGTACATGAGCTCACAGTCAATGACGCAATTTGACTGCCAACTTTTGTCTGACAGGGTTCTCATTTTTTTGGGATTTAACCAAACTACTATTAAAATTGCACTGCAGGGCTGGATCAGTGGTGAGAACGAATGTGGTCATTTGAAGTTGGTTTTTAGAGATCAGGAGGTGTCAGTAGACCAGCTACTGCAAAAGTGTCAGTTAATACCAGCCATACCTTCACAATACACACAAAACAAAGACGAGAACATGTGGTTTTATATATTTATGTTGCTGTTTTCTGTTTTGTTGTTGTTTATTCTGTATTGTAAATATTGTGTTAGTTCCGGTCATAGATATAGAACAATAGCTATGCCCGTAGATAACTAGATATGTCACCAGCTAACGTTAGCTCCCCAAACATTAGCCATGTTGAATCCTGCTTTCACTCATCATATATTAACGTTAGCGCAATGAAAATTGCGACAAGTCCATTAGCAGTTCTGGTGAAGTCATTATAGTCTTTATCAACAAAAACTCATTGAAGCTAGCGAGGCTCTTGAACTACTCCACTCATCGTCACAACTAACTCCATGCCGGCCGGTTGATAGGAAGAAAACAAACACTAAACAGGAAGTAGCGGGGTTGATGGGAAATGTGGTCTTATAGTTGAGATAAAATCTACACACATAAATAAATGTATTAATAAATTACAGTTGGATGTTTCTCTCATGTGTCTTATCGTAACTACCGCTCTATAGACCATAATACTGAATCTGTTTAGGATTTCTACGTTAAAAAATATTGTTTAATGTATATTAGCCATTATTCTGAATGGCTAATTCCAAAGACAGTTTTTAGGCAACTAAATTAGCCAGTTCAGGCAAAATTGAAAAAATAAAATTATTACCTGCAGTATAAATGCAAAATTATGAGATCCATCCATCCATCCATCCATCTTCGTCCGCTTAACCGGTCTCGGGTCGCGGGGGTAGCAGCTCCAGCAGGGGACCCCAAACTTCCCTTTCCCGAGCCACATTAACCAGCTCCGACTGGGGGATCCTGAGGCGTTCCCAGGCCAGGTTGGAGATATAATCCCTCCACCTAGTCCTGGGTCTTCCCAGTATAAATGCAAAATTATGAGATTATCTTTATAATTATGAGATTATCTTTATAATTGAACGAATTACTTGTTCTCTTGGAGCTATATCAATCAAAATTCCACCCAAATCTCTATTTTTTGTTTCTTTCTAGAAAGGCACAGTTGTCTTACAGTCATTACTTTGAATTAAAACCACTATTGATGTATTGGTAGAAAAATATAAGGATTATAAAGACAACATGAGCCTCTTTCCCCATTGATTCCAATTGAAGCAATTCTAAAACTTAACTCTGGTAAGATGGCCGCCAAGTGGTTCCATCCTGGAATGGCAAGTCAGGATTACGTCATATCTATTGTTCTATATCTATGGTTCCGGTGTTCTCTTGTGTTGTCTAGTGTTTTTGTGCGTCTGTGTTGTTCTAGTGCAGGGGTCACCAACACGGTGCCCGCGGGCACCAACACGGTGCCCGTGGGCACCAGGTAGCCCCCAAGGACCACATGAGTAGCCCTCAGGCCTGTTCTAAAAATAAAAATTGAATATTGATATTATCGGTTTCCCACCTTGTTAAGTCATTGTTGATAATTATAGTAATAAATCATTAACGTGATCAGTGTCTTCACATAGATGATTATCATTAATCATTAATAATCATATATAACTAAAGGCAAACTGAGCAAATTTGTTATTTCAGAAGAGTGTATCAAACTGGTAGCCCTTCGTATGACTCAGTACCCATGAAGTAGCTCTCAGTTTCAGAAAGGTTGGTGACCCCTGTTCTAGTGTGTATTGTGGTCTGTGTTGTTTTTGTTGTGTATTTTTCTGTTGAGCATTTCCCTGTTTATGTTCTGTTTTCCTGTTTTATTTTAATAGTCTGTTTTCTGTCTTGTCATGTCTAGTTTTACTTCCCTTGTTTTAGCGCCTGTGTGATTGTCTGATGTGCTCCACCTGTTCCCCAGCCCTGGTGTCACCTGTCTTGCGTCTTCTCGTTACCTAGTTTTTCCAGTCTCTGTACTGCCGCTTTTTGTTAATAAAACCTCAAGCTCAAACCATCTCCTGCCTGCCTGCATCTCCCTGCATTTGGGTCCTTTAATCCCAGGAAACCATCACAGAACCCGACCGATAAACGATTTTTAAGGCCAATATCAATACAAATATTTGGTGATTTAAAAATCTGATACCCCGATATATCGGCCGATATATATTTAAAAAAAGAAATCCAGAAACGCGTAACAAAACATAAACAGATTTCCCTAACATTAGTTATTTGTAGTTATTTATGAGTCCTCACTAAAATTATATGATAATGCAGTTTAAAAATAAACTTGTCACAACAGAACATCAAAATATATTAAAGTTCTGATAAATAAAATGTATAAAAATACAAACTTAAGATATGAAACTTAAACTTTGAACAAAAACACAATAACAACAAAAACAATCAAAGCATGTTGCCAACAGGGACGTTGTAGAGCGCCCTCTGGTGGACAAACTATGCAACGCCAACACTCAGAACATGGTTGAAGGGGGTTTCGTCCATTTTTATTTTATTTTTTAAATATTCATTTATCGGCCATTATGAATGCCGATACCGATAATGCCTAATATCGCCCGATAATATCGGCCCGCCGATCGGAGAGTCGGGTTCTAACAAACACACACACACACACACACACACACACACACACACACACACACACACACACACAGAGGATCCTCACTTTATAGCTGATTTATAATTTGTTGTTTATGTTACTTTAAACCACTTAAACACAGATAGTGGCAAAACTTCAGTCTTAGTATTACTTGATCTCAGTGCTGCATTTGAT
>NC_050174.1:32763811-32766311 GCF_008315115.2 Sander lucioperca | reverse complement strand
CACCTGCCACACAAACACAAACAATCAATGCTGGATCGGTTCTGTATTTTAGCATGCTATTTTAAATACAGTGACCAGACTTTAAGGGGCGTCGCGCCAGAACAAACCGCCAAAAAATGTTGGAAAAAAAAAAAATCAACAATAGTTGAAAAATGCGGCAAAAAAGTACAAGGCTCCTACGGGACTCCATGGTGCATTCAAGTGAACCCTGTAAACTCTGAGAAACTTTCCACCCTGCTAATTTGCGCATGTCTGAAAATACAAACAACAGACACAGCGTAGCGTAGCAGCAGCTAGACAGCCCTAAGGCCGCCTGCACACTGGCTGCGTGGCGTGAGCGTGTCAGCTGTGTGGCGTGTCCGTTTATATTTGGGCTCCCATGGTAACAGGTTAGAGCGTGCACACTGCCTGCGTGACACGCACGTCTCAGGCGCGGCTCGAGCAGCGCCGAAAACGCGTGCATGCTAGAAATAGGACCGACGCCAATTTTTCACGCGACACGCAAGTGTGTTGGAAGCGTTTCCAGGCAACACAGAATACAAAAAGATGTTTATATGTCATTTTGACACGAATACATTTAACAAATGACATGTTGATGTTTGAAAGTCTCGAGGTTTTGACATAAATGCAGATATAAATGTCATTTCAATATTGCACCTGTCAATCCAGAAGGAAATATTCTGGAGCCTATTTTGCCGTCAATCCTGCCGACGTTGTCGTTGCTGTAATCAGATCAGTATATGTTTATGTTTATGGAAACATCCATGTGTCCAGACAAGGCTAGCAGCAGCAGCAGCACCGCGTCAGACACCTTTCTGGTGTGGAAAGACATAGAAAACGCCACGCTCACGCCACGCAGCCAGTGTGCAGGAGGCCTAAGACTTTATGACAGTTCCATGATGTAATATGAGAGGGTGAACTGTACCCGTCCTGATGGGAGCTCAGGTTTGTGATGAGTAAAATAAGAATTCAGGACGCCGTTAGACCGGATCACTGATCCATCTCCGGGGGAAACCTCCACGACCGGGACCGCCCCGTTTAGGATCCTACACAGGAGAGACAGAGGAGACACAGGAGAGACAGGAAAGACAGGAGACACAGGAGAGACACAGGAGAGACAGGAGACACAGGTGAGACACAGGAGACACACAGGAGAGACAGGAGACATAGGAGACACACAGGAGAGACACAGGAGAGACACAGGAGACACAGGGGAAAACAGAGGAGACACAGGAGACAAACACAGGAGACACAGGAGAAAAGTGAAGAAAGTCTCAGTTTGCGGTAAAACTGTAAAAAGTATCAGACTGTGAAAAGCTGCGTAGCTACCACACACGCGCACACCCACGCACACACACACGCATGCACGTGCACATACACACCCACACACACGCACGTGCACACACACACACAGCGTAGCTACCTGTACGTGACTCCGTGACACCACATCACTTTCACCAGCTCTGTTCTCAGATCTTGGTCTGAAAAGACGTCTTTAACTTTCCACCTTAAAAACAAGAAGAAAACAAGCTTTAATCAGTCAGTGAACTTTGTTAGAAACTCTTTTTATTTATCTTCTAGGGATGCACATGTATCATCAACCGACGCAATGAACACGTCGTGAAAAACTGCGAGATATCATTGCATCGTTCCATTACAGTCATTTAGCCGACCCTTTTATCCAAAGAGACTTCCAATTAAGAGCGTTCAAACTTGAAGCTGCAAACTCCAGACAACAAGTAGTAAGTACAAGGACTTTAGCTTTAAATAGGTAATGCTACAAATAGACATGACAGTGCAGCTTCAAGAAATATATATTTTTTTTATGTATCCGAGGTGTAGTCAGAAGAGATGTGTTTTTAGTAGGGCTGTCAGCATTAACGCGTTAATCGCGATGCGATTATGGGCTGAGCATAACAATTGCTTTTTTTCCGCATGCCGCCATTTATTAATTTATTTTACACTTCACTCGGCTTGGCGTCGTGCCTAACAACGCCTCTTAGCTGTTCTAAAATCAGTACAATCTAGCTAGACTACTATTTTGACCCTTTGCAGCACCGTTACTTATCATCAAGCTGCCACTTCCTCCTAACACATCCTGCTGCTGCTGCTGCTGCATGATGGAGAAACACAGCAGCAATAACTCTGAATGGAGCTTTTTATTTTCAGAAACTCCCAGACGGCTCGTAGACAAGTCAAAGCCATATGCACGTTGTGTAAAGCTGAATTAAAATATCACCGAAGCACGTCAAGCTGGAGCTACCACCTACGAGCTCATTAACGTGACTCTGGTTGATGATAGCAGGCTCAGGTAAATCACTATTTAGGAGAGTGCTAGTTGTCGACCTGTTGATGAAACCAAATCCCAAAAAATTACTACAGCTCTCGCGAAATAGCTCTCAACTAACTGCAGATCTGTCAGCATCGTAGAGGACTCGGGTCTTAAAGACGTACTACGGTCGGCATGTTCTGAGTTGTGCAATAATGACAGATTCACACA
>NC_050174.1:32748811-32756311 GCF_008315115.2 Sander lucioperca | reverse complement strand
GTGACGCTTAAGCATTAATAAGGCATATGAGAACTCACATAGGTGAGAAGCCATATTCCTGCAAAACATGTGGAAAAGGGTTTGGGAGTAGTAGTGGCTTGTCGGCTCACATGAGAAGAGCCCACACAGGTGAGAAGCCGTACGTCTGCAAGAGCTATGTTAGCTGTGTGTTGTCAAAGATTCTGTGTCTCTTCGGTTTTAAAAAAGCACGAGAACACACAGGTGAAAAGTGATTT
Source organism: Sander lucioperca (assembly GCF_008315115.2). NCBI lineage: Eukaryota > Metazoa > Chordata > Actinopteri > Perciformes > Percidae > Sander > Sander lucioperca. The sequence continues at coordinate 32,756,075 of NC_050174.1, read as the reverse complement.
TCTTGCAAAACATGGAAAAGGTTTTGGACAAAATAGTGTCTTGTTGGTCCATGTGAGAAGAGATGTCAATCACTTAAAGTAATGACTATTAGGCTATTTCTGTTATTAACAGTATTTTCACAGTGAGTGGACAGTAGTGGCTGTTAAAGTCATGATGTGAACTTGATGCTTGTTGGTTTTTCCAAATGTTCCTTTTAAGTATCATAGAATCACTTTTAGTTTAGTAAGGACCTAAAATCCATGTACCTCGAGTAGTATTTGATAGTTCTTAGTCTATATTAGTGGTGTGTGATACTGCAATATTTGGTATCGAAGTAAAAACAGGGCCAATATCGTCGATACCGATACTTTTTAATAATTAAGGAGGGTGAATTTTCATGACCTTTAGCCTAAGCGTTTCTGTGATTTTACATTTGGATTATTAATAAGTTAAAACCAAGGACAGAATTTTCTTATGCTTGTATACAACATAAATTGAATCATACATTTGTTGTTACCACTGTATCTTACAGCCTTTTTACAAATTATACAGCTTGCCATTGTTGAAATACTTTGTTTATTTGTAAGTTTGTGTGATGTACTTGGAGATATTTATCTGTGGAACTTGTTTGTGAATTTGCAGATCTGATATTTGTGGAACGTGTTTAACCTCCTGGTGTCCTCGGGTCAAATTTGACCCATTTTCAAAAAGTTTCTATAATCAGAAATTTGGGTTTTCTTTCAACTAAATTTTAAAAACAAAATAACGTGAATGGTTCCGTACGACGCACTTCACAGCTTAAATACATGATCAGTTCACTGCTTTCATTGAATTTGGGTGTTTTATTCAATTTTATAGCATGTAAAGAAAAACTGATAAAAGAAGTTTGAAAAACGTAGGAAAAAGCTTCAAAAACGTCAAAAGAAAGCGCAGAAAAATATTGACAGAAACTTCGAAAAAAGTGACACAAGTGTCGAAAAAGACGACCAAAATGTTGGAATTTCTTTTTACATTTTGACCCAGAAAAACTAAAAGTTGCATCATGGTCAACGGGGAAGACAACAGGCGGGTTAATATTTACAGATTACACATTCACACAGAGATGTTCACACATAATGAGACATATGTAACCCCGTAGAAACTCTGTTCATAATACTTCAATGTGCAATCAGTTGGAGCATCCACAGGATCAGAGTTTTTTGGGGGATGTGTGTGTGTGTGTGTGTGTGTGTGTGTGTGTGTGTGTGTGTGTGTGTGTGTGTGTGTGTGTGTGTGTGTGTGTGTGGCGTTAGGACTTGAAGACGTGCACGGCGCGGACCACGTACTGCCGGCAGATGGGACACTCGTTCATCCTCTTGCCGCACTTGGTGCAGGTGACCATGTGACCGCATTCCAGCAGGACGCAGTCGATCACACCGTCCATGCAGATACGGCAGAGACCGTCGTCATGGAGCTCCAGAGGACTCTTCTCACCGTCTGACACACACACACACACACACACACACACACACACACACACACACACAGAGACAGACACACACACACACACACACACACACAGCGACAAAGACACACACACACAGAGACAAAGACACACACAGAGACAGAGAGACAGACAGACACACACACAGAGACAGAGAGACAGACAGACAGACACACACACACACACACACACACACACACACACACACAATTATATTGTGTAAGGTAATTGTTTAGTGATGTTGCCGGTGGCGACAGAGCGGGGAGCTTACCGGCCACGGCTCCGTTGCAGAGAGGAGGGGGGGGGGCCACGTCTTTAGGAAGAAAGGAAGCTGGGATTACACTAGAGTCATCTACAGTATGACAACATAACAAGACTTCATGGAGGGACAGACTCTCACACACTGTCTGATGCAGAGACGGCTGAGAGGTCAGTCAGAGTGCAGGAGTACACGTCTTCATATTGTCAGAGGAAGCAGAGGTTTCTATGGTAACTAACAGGAAGTGGTATCTTACCTGAGGTTACAGTACTGCTCACATTCTCCCCTGCAAGAAACAGAAACTGTTTACAGCTGCATATTCTGCTCATTCTCAGGAACTAGAACATGTTTAAATGTGTCTGTCTGTGTGTCTGAGTGTGTGTGTGTCTTTCTGTGTGTGTGTGTGTGTGTGTGTGTGTGTGTGTCTGTGGGTCTGTGTGCGTGCATGTGCATGTGTGTGTGTCTGTCTCTGTGTGTTTGTGTGTGTTTGTGTGTGTGTGTGTAAATAAACGCTCACTGAGTCACTGCACTGTCATTGCAGCTGGGGAATGACTGTACTGGCACTCTGTACCTACATATATAGTGTAGCTGTGACTCTGGGCTGAATGTAAACATAACAGTCATAATTTTCATAACTGTAAACATTACATCTTCCTAACATTTGCAACTTGCAAACAGACATTTGTGGATCTCACTCTACGCCTGACGTGTGTGTAATGAACTTCCAGATATATATTTTGTGTGCGTTTGTGTATTTGCAGCCGGGGACCTTCATAACTTACGTGATCTCCGGTTGTCCTGGGTCTCCCGGTACAGGCGGCCCACGCGCTCCACCAGCTCCCACTTCTCACAGCAGCCCGAGTAGTTGACGAAGTTCCTGGCCAGGATCTCCTTCAGCTGGCGGACGGACAGATCCTCCACGTCTCGGAGACTGGAGACGTCCGACAGAGAGGCTCGGCGCCGCGTCGGAGGACTGACCTGAGGGAGGAGAGGACGCCGGGCGTCAGAGACGCAACGCAACCACACCAGCAGACGCCCCGCACTCAAATACTAAGAATTCATCAGCTGCTGTTCATTATGTTTAACTTAGGGGTCAAAACAGGCAACTAGACCTTGAAAAAAGCTGCTAAAATGTTGAAGAAACTGAGAAAATAGTCAAAGAGCTCCAATAACGTAACAAAAAACGCCTTTAAAAAGGCGCAAAAATGTCCAGAAAAAAGCAACAAAACGTGAAAAAAACCGACGAGCGTGAAAGAGCTCCCCAATAACGTAAGAAAAACGGCTTGATTTTTTTTTTTAAACATTTTGTCTCTTTGCTTTTGATACTTTGTTTCGGCTTGTTTTGCCATTGTTTTTGACATTGGTGAAAGAAAGCGACCAAAATGTTGATAATTCGCCCAAAACAAAGCGCAAAAAAGTGACAAAAATATTGAAAAAACCCCAGTTATTCTTCCTAATGTCTGTCGTTCACTAGCAGACTTTAGAAAGAGTGAAGTGTGACACCAACTTCAATAAGTGAAGAGGAAGACTGATGAAAACAGCAGCAGGAAGGAAAAGGAGAATAATAATTTTTTCTTTATTTATAAAGTTATCAGGGCTCAACGTTAACGGTTCCCTGATTGACCAGGTGGTTGGTTTAGACATTTTTCACTGTTCTTTTCCACGCTTAAAGGGGTGATAGAATCTAAAACCGATGTTACCTCGTCATAGTTGAATAATGACAGTTTGGAGGTAACTAGGACATACAGAGAAGCTCGTTGACACCTCTTTCCTCTGCAAATCTCACATTTTGAAACTGCCTCTGAAAACAGGTGAATCTGAACAAAGGTAAACGTTGACGTCAGTGCTTTGGCTCCTCGTTATTTGGCTCTACCTGCCTACCTTTGTCACGCCCCAACATTTACATAGGACACTGATCTGGGACCAGTTTGTCTAGTGAATCTGGGTCGCGCAGATCTCAGAAATGTTATACATCGTTCGTCTGCTATTTCATCACTAAATTCACTTCTGAGACTTTTTTATGCGAGAAATCAACTATGTAGAGGTCAAATATTGGCCGTTTTACGAAAATTGATGTCTAATTGCAAATTTGGTGCGACTGTGTGTTGGAGTTCAGAAGCTCCACAGTCTGCCGGGACAGGTGGCGGCGGCCTCTACGGTCGGCCTGTCCTTCACAGACCCGCTGTGAGTTTCAACATACATTTAGTGTATTCACACTTTGAATTCCGTCATGGCATTTATATCACACCTACCCTAGGGTCTTACAAAGATAACACTTTTGACCGATTTCAATTTAATGCATTTTTGTGAATTGGAGAGGTCTCGTTAGGAGGCGGCTATGCTTCCCATTCCCATTTCCTTCCTATGAACCCAGAAACGGTGACTTTGCGCTGGGTATGGAGCGCCGCGGGCTGCCGCTGTCTCGTCAGACTGTGTAGACCTCCTGAAGTCCTACATCGGCGTACAAAATTAAAAATCAGCCATCAATTTTCATAAAACGGCCCATATTTGAGCTTTACATAGTTGATTTCTCGCATAAAAAGTCTCAGAAGTGAATTTAGTAATGAAATAGCAGACTAACAACGTATAACTTTGCAGTGTCTGAAATATGAGACCTGCTGTCTCGTCTCCACTGTATGTGTATGGGGTTCCTCAACCAATCAGCGCACAGCTCATCTAAATATTCATGAGCATACCATATTTGGAAGAAAAGCTCTCGTTCCAAATAGGGCCAATGCATAAGGGCCCATAGAACAGCACCCGGGCCATTTTGTGAGATACCCTAAATAATCACTCTATCAGCCCTTTAACAACACACACACACTATTTGTTCCGCCTTTAATGGACAGGACAGCTAGGTGAGAAAGGAGAGGGGGGGGGGGGAGACATGAAGGAAATTGTCACAGGTCGGAGTCGAACTCTGGACCTCTGCGTCGAGGCATAAACCTCAGCAGGGTTTCCCTTAACACGCGCATGCCGCCTTAACTGAGTCTCCAACAAATATATATATCCGCCGTGTTCCTCTGTCCTGTTTGAGTGGCTGTAATGTTGTCTCATCAACAGTCTGTAGGAAACAAGGTAACGGCGAGTTGTCAAGATACCACCAATCACAACAGAAAGAGCATTTGCTGGCGGTGAGTGTAACTGTCGTTTATTCACATTTAAAAGGGATAAATCGCCATTTCACCGTCGCGTGTGCGTCGGAGTTTGTCAACAAATGTGCGGCCAGCTGGGGCAGAGACGGGGTGATGGACTTACCGGAGCGTTGGCACACGGTAGCAGAGAACATTTATATATGTTTCTCTGTCCTGTTCTTCACATCAGTGAGGCTTTTTTTGAAAATAGTTTAATGAGCTTAAAATTGCACATTGCAACTGTTATTTTGAAGTAGTGTAGTGTGTAGTATAGAGTCTAGTACTACTGGTACTACAGCCCCCCCCCCCCCCCCGTCAGATGGCAACCCTACCACCTTAACTAACAAATTTTCTGCGGGAAACCTTGCTCAGTACATGTGCGCCTGCTCTACCCACTGAGCCAACCCGGCCACACGCTTTTCATGTTTTAAAAAAAAAGTAACTCTTATTTGACATTTGTTTATGTTTTTCCAGCCAGTAAAAACTAACTTTGGGCACGTTGGCGCTGGCTATACTTTAATACTTCACATTAGTGAGTGACTTGATGACATCAGATCACCTCCGGAGTGCGTTCGCCGGCGTCCAGGTTCAGCAGAGACACAGACGTAGCGTCACCTGAGTCCTGCAGCACAGAGGGAGAAACACACACCTCGCGTAAAACATAGAAACACACACACACACACACACACACACACACACACACACACACACACACACGGGACTCCGTGTGGAAGGACCTTAAGTTGTGTGTGTGTGTGTGTGTGTCTGTGTGTATCTGTGTGTGTGTGTGTGTGTGTGTGTGTGTATGTATGTGTGTGTGTGTGTGTGTGTGTGTCTCTCTGTGTGTGTTTGTGTGTGTGTCTGTGTATCTCTGTGTGTGTGTGTGTGTGTGTGTGTGTGTATCTCTCTGTGTGTGTGTGTGTGTGTGTGTGTGTGTGTGTGTCTGGTTGGGTGTAAAGCTGACCTGGTTGGTGTCAGAGCTGTCGCTGCGGCTGATTGGCTGGCCCTGCGAGGCGGGCGAGCGCACGGCGGACGGCGAGGGCGAGCCCGCGTCCTCGTCCTGGTTGCCGTGGTGACACAGCACCAGCTCCACCAGGTCCTCCTTCTCCCTGCAGGTTTCCGTGGAGACGTTGCGTAGCAGCAGGTACTGACGCAGCTCTCGCACCCGCAGACGCATCAGCCGCGGGCGCTGGAACGCCGTCGCCCGTAGCAACCGACACACTGAGCACAGGCGGAGGTTATCCTGGAGCTCCGAACACACGGAGCAGAATCCCTTCCTGCAGTCAGTGCACATATACTGCAGACAGACAGGTAGGGAGACAGACAGGTAGGAGACAGAGACAGGTAGGGAGAGAGAGAGGGAGACAGGGAGGGAGAGGGAGAGGGAGACAGGGAGGGAGAGGGAGACAGGTAGGAGACAGGGAGGGAGGGAGAGAGACAGGTAGGGAGAGAGAGACAGGGAGGGAGGAGACAGGGAGGGAGAGGGAGACAGGGAGGGAGAGGGAGAGGGAGACAGGGAGGGAGAGGGAGACAGGGAGGGAGACAGGTAGGGAGAGAGAGAGAGAGGGAGACAGGGAGGGAGAGGGAGACAGGTAGGGAGACAGGTAGGGAGAGAGAGAGGGAGACAGGGAGGTAGAGGGAGACAGGTAGGGAGAGAGAGAGGGAGACAGGGAGGGAGAGAGAGACAGGTAGGGAGACAGGCAGGGAGAGAGAGAGGGAGACAGGGAGAGGGAGAGAGAGACAGGTTTGTGTGTTAACACCATGAAGACCTGAGAGTAGCCTATATGTTGATGTTAATGTTGTATGTATGTTGAGTATTTCTCCACGTGGAGCCCACCTTCCTCCTGAAGACGGAGAAGGCCTGGCCGCAGGCCTTGCACAGCGGACTGGGGCTCCCTGAGCTGCTGGGGGGGTACGTGGAGTACCCGGCGCTGGGGGCGAATCTGAAGGGTCCCGCCCCGGCCCCGAACCCCGCCTGCTGACCTCTGACCGCCCCGGTGCCCATGACGTCATTCAGCAGACCACAGCATGAAGCCCACATGGACGAGGCCCCTGTCTGCCAGGAACAGGAATCCTGCTGGTGAACGGGTGAATCCCTGACAGCATCACACAGTATGGCTGCTCACTACACAACCAGGCTGGAACAGCTGATTGGCTCAGATTATTATTCTAAGTGTCTGACATTATGGGATGGATCCCTACAGAGAGAGACCTTTTAGTTAAAGAGTAAGTTTAACATCAAACAGCGCTGAAATCACCATCATTTAACTCCACCAGACTCCATGTAAATAATCAGGACTTTTAGTGTGTATAGAGCCAGCATATTTCCACCAGACTCCATGTAAATAATCAGGTCTTTTATCATCGTAAAACACACTTCATTCAAAGTGGACAGAAACTAAATCAAA
>NC_050174.1:32736311-32743811 GCF_008315115.2 Sander lucioperca | reverse complement strand
GTTAACGACGTGGTTAAAACGGCCGCCGTTACGTTCTCTCGAAAGCGTCAGAAAATGCAACGAAAGCTTGAACCAAAAAGGAAGACAAATTTGGGTTAAAGTGACAAAAACATTAAGAAAAAAAAGACAAAAGGGTCTGAAAATGCAACTACAACTTGGAGCCTTTTTCACGTTTAAAATAGTCTGGAAATATACTTTTTCACACTATTTTTGGTGCTTTTTAACGTTTTTGTTGCTTTTTACAACCACATAAATGCGACCATTATTGTCTCTTGAAACCTCGTAAAAAAAGCGATAAAAAAGTGTCTGAAAATGCAAAAAAAACTTCAAATAAAAACGAAGAAAAATGTGGGTAAAAGTGACAAAAGAGTGGGAAAATGCAACGACAGTAAAAGCTGTAACTGTCGTTAGTTTGGTGTCAGATACTGAAGGTAATGTCCGATATGAAGGCCGTCTGCTCCTAACCCTGGACACACATGACTCAAATATTTAAAGAATAAAAAATAAAACAAGCCAACGGTCAAATACGAGCAAGGAATCCCCGCGTGCTGCTTCCTCTTCTCCGGTCCGCTGAATGTCCGTCTCCGTCTCTCCGTTTGGTCTCCGGTACGTTGACTCTGAGCCGTCTAATTTCGGGGTTAGGTACGTCTCAGGAAGACGTTCTGAAATCCTTTTCATTTATCTGTACATGTGTGTACCGTACTAACGGAAACATAGTTTATCTGTGGAACGTGTTTGTGTACACACACACACACACAGACAGATGTATAATGAGACCCATCCCATCCCATAATACTCCCCGGACCAGGGCGTGGCGAGTGCGGAGGCGGAGGTGTGTCTGTGTGCGCTAACAGGTCTTCTGCAGCAGCTTGTCCTCCGTCAGTCTGAACGGGACGCTCACGGACATCTCGGCGATGAAGCGCTCGCACGCCGTCCGCGTCACCTGCTTACAGAAGCGGAGGTCGATCTGACAGATGCTGCCGCAGCGCTTGAAGAAGGTCAGAGAGTGGTCCGTCACGCGGTTACACACTGGAGGACACACAGGAGACAGGGGACAGGGGACAGCTTTAAATTCATATACACACACACACACACACACACACACATATACAGAGACACACACGCACATATACACACACAGAGACACACACACACACACACACACACACACTATTGATCTATGTGTCCCCCTATGTCCCCTGTATGTCCCGTGTGTCCCCTGTATGTCCCGTGTGTCCCCTGTATGTCTTGTGTGTCCCCTGTATGTCCCGTGTGTCCCCTGTATGTCCCGTGTGTCCCCTGTATGTCCCGTGTGTCCCCTGTATGTCCCGTGTGTCCCCTGTATGTCCCGTGTGTCCCCGTGTGTCCCCTGTATGTCCCGTGTGTCCCCTGTATGTCCCCGTGTGTCCCCTGTATGTCCCGTGTGTCCCCTGTATGTCCCGTGTGTCCCCTGTATGTCCCGTGTGTCCCCTGTATGTCCCGTGTGTCCCCTGTATGTCCCGTGTGTCCCCTGTATGTCCCGTGTGTCCCTACCTGACAGGTTGATGTCCATCAGCGAGTCTCTGGTGGTCGTCCCGGCGGCTGTCAGCAGGTTGACCGACTGGTCGTTGATGTGGTTGCAGTAGCTCAGGTCCAGCGTGGACAGAGACGCCATCTGGCGGCAGATGAGACGCAGAGACGTGTCGGTGATGTCCAGCCCGGCCAGACGCAGGTCCTGCACGTTACGCAGCTTACAGCGGTTGTCCAGCTGGCCTGGATCAGAGACAACATGCAGTCAGCCTACGAGACGGCCTACCACATCTCTACCATCTCCAGAATCAGCAGTCCCTCTCGTTACGGTCTTACTTCAAATAAACTTTATGTATAAACTCGTGTTTCGAGGCCCTGACACGCCAAGCAGACGGCAAAGAACTCTTGGCGCCGAAGCCTGTTGTTTCGGCAAAATAAGTCTCGGGAAGGAACCGAGCGGCCCGTTTCCACCAAGGGGGTCAGCTTCTCATCGGACCACGTAGCTCCTATGGTGCCATGTTGATGCTACCAAGCCATCAGCTCCCGTTAGCATCCCATTGACTGCCATTCATTTTGACGTCAGTTTGACAGAGAATAACTTTACATCTGAAGAGTTTAAAGACTCTATTTGTCCATTGTTTATTTCTAAAGAAACACGACAATGTATAAAAGGCTCCATTACCTTGTAGCTCACGTTATGGCTCCGTAGCAGACGTTTTTATAAAAATAGACTAACGATTGGGTCATAACCACGAGACTTACTGTCTCATAGTAGAGGAATTACCGTATAGTACAGGAGAAGCTCTCAGGCAGTTTGGACTTCCATTAGCTGTTTAAGTTTAATTACTAATGTTAACTATCATTTTAGTGATCAATAATTAGCCTGTGTCTATGTTATCTCCTTACATATACCTACGCTCTCCGTCTCTGCTAGATTGGGAATGATTGAGATTTCTCTTGGCACAGCTACCAGAAGACTTCCAACTTTCAGACAGGTTGCTCACGTCACATCTACGTCTTCAAGCTCAGTTGGAGGCTGCTCAGTAACGCTCAGCCATCACCGGGAAAGAGACTTCACTGGTCTCCGTCCAGAGACACGGGACCTGCTGGTCCATTATATACTGACTATGGCGGGCACCAACACGGTGCCCGCGGGCACCAGGTAGCCCCCAAGGACCACATGAGTAGCCCTCAGGCCTGTTCTAAAAATGAAAATTGAATATTGATATTATCTGATTCCCACCTCGTTAAGTCATTGTTGATAATTATTGATAATGAGAAATCATTAACGTGATCAGTGTCTTCACATAGATGACTATTAATCATTAATAATCATATATAACTAAAGGCAAACTGAGCAAATTTGTTATTTCAGAAGAGCGTATCAAACTGGTAGCCCTTCGTATGACTCGGTATCCATGAAGTAGCTCTCAGTTTCAAAAAGATTGGTGACCCCTGGTCAATGGTTTCCACCCATCATGCCTTCAGGCTAGGGTTGCACGATACTCGCTATGTTTCCATCCACACGCTTAAGTGATATTAAATGAAAAATGCCTTATGGAAACAGTAAAATTCAATTGAATTTCATGAATATTGACTCAAAGGAAATACGTTCGGTCTCATCGGATTTTATCTTGATCGATATACGGCTTATGTGATAAACGCTGATGGAAACGTTATTTGCCGAATAAATAATGAATTGCGATTAAGTTTTAGGTCATTTTATGGTTGCAACCCGCCACAAAACAAAGAAGTTAGTTAATTTCTGCCCAGTATTTCCTCTCTGTTTGCACTCATGGCGGGCGTCAACAAAGACAGATGGAAGTGGACCAACGAGGAGACGAGAGACTTTTTGAATTTAATTTACGAGCAAAATATAACGCTGTCGTTCCCACACCACAGGCCGCCTCCGCTGTCGTTGGGCATTTACGTGCATCTGCATCACCATAGCAACGTGATGATAGCGTCGTCGTTGTCTTATTAAAGCGTGATATGTCGCTATCAGCTGGCACATAAGCACTATTACAACTTGTGCAATATTGATCATTTGTTGGTAGATGGCGCAATCCATTTTGTCTGGCAAAACTTTGTTCGCAAATTTTTCATGAACCGTACCACCCCTAATCGACTAAACCACTGCATTTTACACATTTAGAGGCCGGTAGACTGGCTCACCGTGGGCCTAGCTTGGACCGACGGTCGATGATCTCCTTGTTGTGTGTCAGGGCCTTCAGTCTGTGTGTTTTACAGAGGAGGAGCAATAGTTACCTGGTCTGTTGTCTGTGGGCGGGGACAGCAGGTCTCTCATCTGAGCGTCTTTGAGCCCCTCCACCCATTGGACGTCCAGCGAGCGCAGCAGAGGACAGCTGGACGTGCAGAGAGCCGACACGGCGGCCCAGGAGCAGCCCGACAACCTCAACACCCGCAGACCTGCAGGACATAGACGCACTTTAGAGGGGAGTATTGGTCTTTTTAAAACCTGGACCCTATTTTCCCATGCATTGGTGTCTAAGTGACTGATGTGAACAGAAAGTCTTTGAAACTGGTCCAGTACTGAGCAAGATCGAGAGCTGTGAACCGGGCCGTAATGTAACCCTACAGGACAAATGTTCAGCATCCGTTAGCGTCCACTAAAAGTTCTGTTGTTGCTGCTGACAGACTCAGATTATTATTCTAACTGTCTGACATTATGGGATGGATCCCTACAGCGATAGACCTTTTAGTTAAAGAGTAAGATCCTTTTAGTTTAACATGAAACAGCCCTGAAATCACCATCACCAAACTACACCAGACTCCATGTAAATAATCAGGACTTTTAGCGTGTATAGAGCCAGCATATCTCCACCAGACTCCATGTAAATAATCAGGACTTTTAGCGTGTATAGAGCCAGCATATTTCCACCAGACTCCATGTAAATAATCAGGACTTTTAGCGTGTATAGAGCCACCATATCTCCACCAGACTCCATGTAAATAATCAGGACTTTTAGCGTGTATAGAGCCAGTATATTTCCACATGTAAATGGGTGAATTAAGGGTTTATTTCAGCCAAACCAGAGTGGTGATTGTTGGAACAGTGGAAAGATGAACCAAGACGGCTTTTGATAGTTTGATTTAGTTTCTGTCCACTTTGAATGAAGTGTGTTTTACCATGATAAAAGTCCTGATTATTTACATGGAGTCTGGTGGGTTTGGTGATGGTGATTTCGGGGCTGTTTCCTGTTAAACTAAAAGGATCTTACTCTTTAACTAAAAGGTCAGACACTTAGAATAATAATCTGAGTCTGTCAGCAGTCAGGGAGAGACAGAGAGACGTTACCTGGCAGTCTGTTGATGAGCCAGCTCAGCTGTTTTTTGGAGATGTTGGTCCAGCTGAGGTCCAGAGCGAGCGGCTGGCGGCGGATGATCCCGCTGAGCATGAGCGGCGTGATGGACGTACAGCGGTTCAGATCGATCTTCGTCCACAGTCGCTTATCACAGCACCTGACACACAGAGACAGACAGACAGAGAGAGAGACAGAGAGAGAGAGAGAGAGAGACAGAGATTAAGTGTGTGTGTGTGTATGTGTATATCTGTGTGTGTGTGTGTGTGTGTGTGTGTGTGTGTGTGTGTGTGTGTGTCTGTGTGTGTCTATGTGTGTGTGTGTGTGTGTGTGTGTATCTGTGTATGTGTGTGTGTGTGTGTGTGTATCTGTGTGTGTGTGTGTGTATGTATATATGTGTGTCTCTGTGTGTGTGTGTCTGTGTGTGTGTGTGTGTGTGTGTGTGTCTGCGTGTGTGTATGTATATATGTGTGTGTCTGTGTGTGTGTGTGTGTGTGTGTATCTGTGTATGTGTGTTACTCTGTGTGTGTGTGTGTGTGTGTGTGTGTGTGTATCTGTGTGTGTGTGTGTGTGTGTGTGTGTGTGTGTGTGTGTATATATATATGTGTGTGTACCATCTGTTCCAGGTCTTGCAGACCCTCATGCAGACACAAAGCTCTCGGTGCGTCAGAAACCCGAAGGTCGTCATCCAGACTTCCCGCTGCGCGACGTGCATCTTCCCGTCTCTCAGCGGCAGCCTGTCGGGCGGCGGGCAGATGGGCGGCGGCCGGATCACGTGGCGCTCCACCTGCACGCACTTGGGCGGGGAGAGCGGCGGGGGCGGGCGGTTGGTGGGCATGCTCCGGTTGAAGCCCAGCGGCGTGATGGGACCCGGGTAGAAGTGGCGCAGCTCCCACGGCGTCCCGTTCATCTCTCGGGGCTTCAGGTGGCGCTGGTCCCCGGGCTCGCCACCGCTACGGAACAACCTGCACAACGCACAACAACATTCAAAATTAAGATATATATATTTGTTCTCTTGCTGAGAGTATATAGTGATGTATAGATGGATATATTTATTCATATAAATGGCAAAAAAGATTTTAAAAAATGGGTTAAAAGAAGTGGAAAATGAACAAAGCATCAAAGGAAGCGACAATACTGCCAAAAAAAGTTTTATGGCTTTAATATATAATAGGGCTGTCAAAATTGCTCAAAAATGACATTCGAATATTCCCTCTAAAAAAAAACACCTAATATTCAAACTATTCGAACATCTGGTTGCGCATTTTGTCAATGACGCGCATTACGTCAATAACAGGACAAATTAATACAAAGAGACATAACTACTGGTATAGGTAGTCTATTTAAGTTTAAACATATCTGACAACGTATCACCTACACAAACCTCGCCCTCTCGCCCTCACGCCCTCTCGCTCTCTCGCCCTCTCGCCCTCACGCTCTCGCCCTCACGCTCTCGCCATCACGCTCTCTCACTCACTCGCCCTCACGCCCTCTATATATATATATGTGTGTGTGTGTGTGTGTGTGTGTGTGTCTAAATCTTACGACTTCCTGTATCTATATATGTATAAGCAGCCGTGCTGTGTATACATTTTAAGTCTGGAGTGTGAAGAGGAAGTCAGAGACCTGTGTGGCTCTTCGTTCTCCGTCTCCGGCTCCACTTTGAGCGGCTGGCGGTTCTCGTTGGCGAGGCAGGTCTCCTGGATCTGCGTGTTCAGCGCTCGGCTCAGCTCCCGGCTCAGCTCTCTGTTGGGTAAGCGCCGTTTGCGGCGAGCCTTTGGGCGCGACGGGCCTTTCTCCTGCGTCTCGCTACCGCCCTCGCTGCTGGGGCCGGCCTGCGGCGAGCTGCACAGGGACTGGTCGCTGTCGCCGACCGCCGCTCGCACGCACGCGTGCAGAAGAGCGCTCCTCGAGTCCTTGTCGTCCGGTTCGGCTTCATCTCCGCAGCTCCCGTTCCTCTCCACGTCGCTACGGAAGCGACGCTCCCGTCCTTCTTCTCCGTCCTCTTCCTCGTCCGCGTCCTCGTCCTCCTCTTCCGTCTTGATTTGGTGCAGAAGTTTGGAGACATAAGTATCGTCAGGCTTCTCCTGCAGGAAGAACACGGAGAGAATTACTTCCATTAACCGTCAGGGATCAAGGTTTAGAGTCTGTCTCTCTGTCTGTCTGTCTTACTGTCTGTCTGTCAGCCTAGTTTAGCACAGATCCTGGAGGTAATTGGCTCCATCTAGCCTAGCTTAGCACAGATCCTGGAGGTAACTGGCTCCATCTAGCCTAGCTTAGCACAGATCCTGGAGGTAACTGGTTCCAACTAGCCTAGCTTAGCACAGATCCTGGAGGTAACTGGCTCCATCTAGCCTAGCTTAGCACAGATCCTGGAGGTAACTGGGTCCATCTAGCCTAGCTTAGCACAGATCCTGGAGGTAACTGGCTCCATCTAGCCTACTGCTCGCAATAAGTGACAAAATAACGCGAACAGGATCTGTGCTAAGCTAGGCTAGATGGAGCCGGTTACCTCCAGGATCTGTGCTAAGCTAGGCTAGATGGAACCGGTTACCTCCAGGATCTGTGCTAAGCTAGGCTAGATGGAGCCGGTTACCTCCAGGATCTGTGCTAAGCTAGGCTAGATGGAGCCGGTTACCTCCAGGATCTGTGCTAAGCTAGGCTAGAT
>NC_050174.1:32693811-32728811 GCF_008315115.2 Sander lucioperca | reverse complement strand
GCAGAGACCTTCCTCATTCTGTCTTTATCTGCACCAACCTGTGTGTGAATCAGCCACACACCTCTTCATGTAACCGGCCTGTTAAGATGGGTTGGATATAAACAGCTTTTGATTTCAGTAAATATGACCTCCTAATGCTGCACATTCAGCAAATGCCCATTTTCAGTTCCTTAAAACCTATAAAATGTTTGGAAACTCTGTTGTACATAATAATGTGGAACAGTGCATTTTGAGTTTTTTATTTTTTAATTTTTATATATTTTTGGTTTGTTCAATGAAATTCGACTGATACCCTAACGGAACCGATTTTGGAAACATTATTTTAAGGTAGAAAAGACTCTTTGGTGCTGCTTTAAAGGGGTGATAGAATGCAAAACAGATGTTACCTCGTCATAGTTGAATAACGACGGTGAGTAACTAGGACATACATAGAAGCTCGTTGACACCTCTTTCCAAATCTCAAATTTAGAAACTGCCTCTGAAAACAGGTGAATCTCAACAAAGCTGGAAGCTGACGTCAGGATCCCAAATCCATCAATCAAATAGTCTTTGTCACGCCCCACATTAGCAGAGGCTCCACCACTGACCTGAGGTCAGCTTAGCCTTCTGAATCTAGCTAGGTCATGCCGATCTCCAGAGGTCCGCTATTTAATTACTAAATTCACTTCTGAGACTTTTTTATGCGAGAAATCAACTACGTAGAGGTCAAATATGGGCCGTTTTATGAAAATTGATGGCTACTTGCAAATTTTGTCCGACTGTGTGTGCAGGATACGTGACAGCGGCCGGTGCTGCCTCGCCGCCCGGCGTGTCCTACTTCATAGACTCGCTGTGAGCTAGCTGGATCTCCGTCACGAAGGGAAGCCCGCGGCGCTCCATACCCGCACAAAGTCACCGTTTCTGGGTTACTGGACTACACAATGCCGAGGCCCTGATGGAGCTCCAGGGCCTGCAGCTAGTCGCTATCTTTACCCATAGGATTGAAGGGACAGTAGCAGCTAACGAAACCCCTAATGTTCACAAAAATGCATTAAATTGAAATCGGACACCATAGTTAGCTTTATAAGACCTTGGGGTAGATGGTATATAAGTGGCGTGACGAAATTCAAACTAAATATACTCTAGTTATGCCGGCAGCTGGCAGCCAGCCAGCTCCGAGCCCCCGTCATCCAGTAACCGAGAACCAGTGACTTTCTCTGGGTATGGAGGCTGCCGTTTTCTCGTCAGACTGTGTGGAGCTCCTAAAGTCCAACACGTCTTACCAAATTTGCAATTAGCCATCAATTTTCGTAAAACGGCCCATATTTGAGCTTTATATAGTTGATTTCTCGCTTAAAAAAGTCTCAGAAGTGAATTTAATAACCAAATAGCCGACAAACAATTTATAACTTTGCAGTGTCTGAAATATGAGACCTGCTGTCTCGTCTCCAATGTGTTTTTATGGGGTTCCTCAACCAATCAGCTCGCAGCTCATCTAAATATTCATGAGCAGACCATATTTGGAAGAAAAGCTCTTGTTCCAAATAGAGCCATATTCACAGGGTAGTTAAGGGCCTAATAAAATAGCATTCGGGCAATTTTCAGCCCAACCAATGTTCCATACCCTATTAGGAGACCTTAAGGAACAGTGAGATACCCTAAATAATCACTCTATCAGCCCTTTAACCACCGTGTGTCCTGTATGTGTAGAATGACTCACGGCGATGCACTGCCTCATGATGCACGACTGCTTCATGCGTCCCGGCCCTCCGAACTTCTTCATGTCTTTGCAGAAGTGACACTCGCCGCACTCGGTGCGGAGGCACGCCTCGCACTTCCTGCATCGCGTCCGCCGCCGTCTGGCTCCCGACGCGCTGCGATTGGACGGCAGCTTCACCGCCGCAGACGGCCCCGCCTTCGGCTTCGGCCGGTTGGCCGCCCGCTGCTGGAAGACACACAGAGACACAGAGACACGGTTAGGGTCAGAGACACAGAGACACGGTTAGGGTCAGAGACACAGAGACACGGTTAGGGTCAGAGACACAGAGACACGGTTAGGGTCAGAGACACAGAGACATGGTTAGGGTCAGAGACACAGAGACATGGTTAGGGTCAGAGACACAGAGACATGGTTAGGGTCAGAGACGGTCAAACATGTTTAAAAAACAGAAAATAAAAATGAAAAAAAAAATTATAAGGGGGAAGGAAAGAAGAAAGGAGGGACGAAATAATGGAGGGAAGAGACACACACAGAGACACACACACACACACACACACACACACACACACACACACACACACACACACACACACACACAGAGACACACACAGAGACACACACACACTGTTTGTGACTTCCTAACATGTATTTTTAGTCTCTTCTCTTGTTGCCATGACAGAGGTGTAAAGCGTTACAGCGAGTCTTCTTCCAGCAGGAGGAGAGGTTACCGTGGCAACACGTTTTCCTCGCCGATGGCAACTGTTAGAAAAACCAAACTGCTGAAGACGATAAACATAATCTCTCAGCAGGCGCCGGCAGGACTCAGTGGGAGAGCTTTACTGACGGTTATTCTATTAGATTAGACTATTGATCCCAAATTCAGAAAATGTCACACACACACACACACACACACACACGTCAGGAATGTGGGACCAGTTCCTGAGAACAGGAACGCTGACTCAGCATCAGAGAGGAAGTCACCAGGCTCCTCATTGGCCGATCATGTACAGCCGGTTAAACACAAATGAAAGTGTGACTGTCTTCAACAACAACAACAACAACAACAAACAGAAGATGCTGTTTCCAGCCTCTAGAATATAATAATATAATAATATGGAGGTTTCCCATCCCATATTCAACAAGGGGGTGTCCTCCTCACAGCCTGCGGCCCTAGTGGACCCTGTTCTCAGATCTGATGGCTGGACTTCTTCATCGTTCCGTGTAGTCTTGAAGCTGTTTGAGCTATTTATATCTGATCTGGTCTGACTTCAGTCTTCCACCGTGCTGATAAACACTGTGATGTCTGTCTGTCTGTCTGTCTCTCTCTCTTTCTCTCTGTCTGTCTCCCTGTCTGCCTGCCTACCTGTCTTTCTCTCTTTCTCCCTGTCTGCCTGCCTGTCTGTCTCCCTGTCTGCCTACCTGTCTCTCTCAGTCAGTCAGTCAGCCTGCCTCTCTCTCTCTCTCTCTCTCTCTGTCTGTCTGTCTGTCTGTCTGCCTGTCTGCGGGTCTTCTACCTGCAGACATCAGAAGCTGCTTCTCTCTGGTAACAGCAGCAGTAATCTGCTGAGTCATGTGTGCTGTAACAGCATTATTCTGCTGAGTCGTGTGTGCTGTAACAGCAGTAATCTGCTGAGTCGTGTGTGCTGTAACAGCAGTAATCTGCTGAGTCGTGTGTGCTGTAACAGCATTATTCTGCTGAGTCGTGTGTGCTGTAACAGCAGTAATCTGCTGAGTCGTGTACTGTAAGTGTGTGCAGTCATACATCAGGAATGTGGGACCAGTTCCTGAGAACAACCCTGACTCGGCATCAGAGAGGAAACCTCACATTGTCTAAACTAGAGCTGTAATCAGGCCCGACCAGGCCCGAGCCCGACAACTACGTTGATTGACAGCTTTTTAAAAGCCAGAACCAACCAAATGTGCGCACGCACACAGCTCTTTCGCCAAGAATGAGTCATTTATACATTTTTTAACATAATTTATTCATGACTAACGGAGACTAACGGAGACGTGGAAGTTGGAACAAAGAAATAAAATAAGTCCTCCAGAGGCCAGCCTCCATTTCTCCTCCTCAGCATCCATTTACACACTAATCCACACACATCAGCTGGAGCGCACACACACACACACACACACACACACATACATTTATAACTTTATTTATTTTATCTTATTTTTGTATTTATTTATGTATTTATGTATTATATGTTATTATTTCATATATTTTATATATTTTATTGTATATGCTGCTTGGAATTATTTATTATTAACAATACCTGTTTTTGTATTTGAAAGCATTCAGTAAAAACAATAAAATTCTCAACCAATCAAACCCGACGAGAGCAACGCGTCTTAGCCAATCAGAGGCGCAGTAGGGCGGGACATTCCTTCGCCATCCTAGGAAAGAAAATGTCTCTTCCCGGGAGGAGAACGGTGTGTTTTGGACCGGTTTAACCGGGCATCAACCCTGATTTAGAGTCCATTTAGCTCGGAAACATTTAGCTCGGTTCAGCTATATAACCCGGGTTTGTGTAGGAGGGTTAAAAAGACACATTTATAACCTTTCAGCTCGACTGGAAACAGAAAGTAAGACGAGCGCGAGACGTAAACGTTAACGTCAACGGCTGAGAAAACCAGCATTCCGCCGTCACCTTTCTCTCTTTCTTTCTTTCTTTCTTTCTTTCCCACTTTTACAACCACTCTCACACAGAAAGGAGGAAACATGATGGAATGAAGCCGCTCTGACCTGCTCGCCCTCGGAATCATACTCCTCTTCGTCTCCGCTCAGTGACAAGGCCATGGCCGCTCTCCCTCTCTCTCATCGCTCACTAACAGCGGAGAAAACCAACATGGCCGAACTAGCCTCGGCTCCTCTTCCCCCTCATGTTTTTGTTTCTTCAATAAACTTTATTACTCAACTAGGTACAAACACAATGACAAAACACAATGACGTAAGGAATACGTTAAATAGAAACTAACATGAACTAAAATTGTAAATGGAAAATAATAATTTTATAAATGTAAAGTATTTAATAAAGAAATGGTGCTAACTAGCAAGACAATTACTTCATCAAAACACAAAAAAGCCATTAAAATTGTGTTTTCAATTTATTATAATTGCTGACTGACACACACACAGACACACACACACACACACACACACACACACAGACACACACACACACACACACACACACAGACACACACACACACACACACACACACACACACACACACAGACACACACACACACACACACACAGAGACACAGACACACACAGACACACACACACACACACACAGACACACAGACACACACACACACAGAGACACACACACACACACACACACACAGAGACACACAGAGACACACACACAGACACACACACACACACACACACACAGAGACACACACAGACACACAGAGACACACACACACACACACAGAGACACACACAGACACACACACACACACAGAGACACACACACACAGAGACACACAGACACACACACAGAGACACACACACACAGACACACACACAGAGACACACACACAGACACACACACACAGAGACACACACACAGACACACACACAGAGACACACACACAGACACACACACACAGAGACACACAGAGACACACACACAGAGACACACACACACACAGACACACACACACAGAGACACACAGAGACACACACACACAGACACACACACACAGAGACACACAGAGACACACACACAGAGACACACAGAGACACACACAATTTGTTTTTGCTTTTTCCAACATTTTAAATTATTAAATTTTTCTTCTACACATTTTCAACGCTTATTTCTACGTCCCATATTTTCTGATATAAAACAAAAATTGAAACCGGGTCAATGTGACCCGAAGTCAACACAAGGGTTAAGATCCTTCTTCTCACCTTCAAAGCCCTCCATAATCTCGCTCCTCCACACCTCTCTGAACTCCTTCAGCCCCACGCTCCATCCCGAACAATCCTCCTCTTCCTCACAGCTTTCCACTCCTTCTGCCCGCCTGTCCACAATGGGGTTCAGAGCCTTCAGCCATTCTGGTCCTCGCCTCAAAACCAAGGCGCCATTCTGATGCTACCAAGCCATCACCCGCCATTAGCATCCCATTGACTGCCATTCATTCTGACGTCACTTTGACAGAGAATAACTTTACATCTGAAGAGTTTAAAGACTCTATTTGTCCATTGTTTATTTCTAAAGAAACACGACAATGTATAAAAGGCTCCATTACCTTGTAGCTCACGTTATGGCTCCGTAGCAGACGTTTTTATAAAAATAGGCTAACGATTGGGTCATAACCACGAGACTTACTGTCTCATAGTAGAGGAATTACCGTATAGTACAGGAGAAGCTCTCAGGCAGTTTGGACTTCCATTAGCTGTTTAAGTTTAATTACTAATGTTAACTATCATTGTAGTGATCAATAATTAGCCTGTGTCTATGTTATCTCCTTACATATACCTACGCTCTCCGTCTCTGCTAGATTGGGAATGATTGAGATTTCTCTTGGCACAGCTACCAGAAGACTTCCAACTTTCAGACAGGTTGCTCACGTCACATCTACGTCTTCAAGCTCAGTTGGAGGCTGCTCAGTAACGCTCAGCCATCACCGGGAAAGAGACTTCACTGGTCTCCGTCCAGAGACACGGGACCTGCTGGTCCAGTTTATATACGTCTATGCTCCAAACCCACCTTTTCCGAGAGGCCTACCCCACACGATACACTCTCCATCCAAATAATTGCTTTATTTTAATTTTTCTATCTCAATATTTTAAATGTGTTTGTTTTAATTATATTTGCCTTTTTAACTGTATTTTTGCTTGTTTTCACTGTAAGGTGACCTTGAGTGCTATGAAAGGCACCCATAAATAAAATGTATTATTATTATTATTATTATTATTATTATTATTATTAGTATCATTATTATTATTATTATTATTATATTATTATTGTAATTATTGTAATTATTATTATTATTATTATTATTGTAATTATTATTATTATTATATTATTATTATTATTATTATTATTATTATTATTATTCAAATATAGCCTGCACTTGTGGTTACAAACAGTCTAAGGCAACCCTTTCAGTCGCCTATATGTTTTCATTTTCTACCTGTAATGGTCTATATTTCTGGACTGTGTGGGACATTTAATCAGCTTTACATCAACAACACATCACGCTCTGGTGTCTGCAGGCTGTAAGGGACGTGGGAAGTGCAACAGGAAGTGCTGATTAACAGGAAACACGAGACAGTTCTCTCCAAACTCTCCTTCAGTCAGTTTAACCTCAATACAACACTTAGAAAATACATAAAAGTGATAAAAAGCTCCAATATTCTAGAAGAACTGAATTTGGGTTCACAATAAGTTTTGGCCCGCCAGCTGTGCACCAAACCAAGAACACAGGAAAGGGTTTTTTAAACTGAATTACCTGACATTCACAGCAGAATATGGCAGATTGGAGATTGGATATATATATATATATATATATATATATATATATATATATATATATATATATAGAGAGAGAGAGAGAGAGAGAGAGAGAGATAGAGAGAGAGTTTTCATATTCAGGCTGAGAAACAGGTTGTTGTTAATAAAAATATCTTTGTTTTGCTTGATTTGCTAAATTCTATGATGTCTAAGGAACTCTTGTGATGACTTTTGTAGGGCTGCATGTCAACAAAAATGCGACAAAAAGTGTACAAACATGTCGGAAAAAGCAACAAATTTACAAAAAGGAGAAAAATGTCTGAGAAAGCCACAAAAAAGTCGGAACAAACACAACAAAAATTATGAAAAAAGCTACCAAAATGTTAAAAAAAAAGTGACATGCAGTACCAAAATCACGTCAATAATCTCTCCATATCTGGCCCTTGGAGTGATTCTTATTTTCCAGTGTGGCCTTCTGGGAAAATGAGTTTGACGCCTCTGGTTTAAACCATTTACATTCTTTTTTTCAAATGCTATAAAATGAAATAAAACACTAAAAATTTAAAGAAAGTAGAGATCAGTAATTGTTCTTGCGGAGAGCGTTGCAGGGAGCCATCCATGTTACTTTTTGTTTGATAATTTCGTTTTAAAACGATTTAAACGATCGTTTAAAAAATTCTTTTGAAACTTTTGAAAATGGACACCAAGAGGGATAACTAAAAAGTTCTCTGTTGCAGAGTTAACTTTAGTGAATGTGAAATCACAAAGCCTTTATAAAGAGAGTTATGATATAATAATATTATCATAAAAACCATCTTCGTACCGAGACAGGAAGGTTTCAGTAGATATAATGAACTAAGTCTGTATAATTTTCAGTGAATCCAACAACAGATGATGTTCCTATAGTAATGCACGAGTGTAAACCTAAATGTGAGAGCTGTCTGCAGCTGGCTCATATTTCATATTTCTGTGTGAACAGTTTGGATCTTATCTTAAAAAGGAAGAAGACAACGCAGCCTCATGACGAACTGCTGCAGTGGATTGTGGGTATTTTCAAGTGTTTCCTGATAGATAGTGGGGGTCAGCTGCTGCAGAAACTTTCCACAGAGTTGTAGAGTATTTGTGTGAGTTTTGTGTTTATTAGATGGGTTTAATCTCCGTGGAAGGAAGCTAACTACCTGCACGTGCTTCCCCCCCCCCACCTGCCTGCCTCCCCGAGCCCCCTCCCGCGGCTCAGGACCCGGATTGTAACTTTATTTGTCTTGGACAAACTTTGGGAATGAGTTTGAACGAGCACTCGCTGCAGGCGCTGTCATGGAGGAAGCTGTACCTGAGCCGGGCCAAGCTCAAAGCCACCAGCCGGACTTCGGCGCTGCTTTCCGGCTTCGCGATGGTGAGTGTGACCCCCCCCCCCTCTCCGGTTCTTCGGTTTTTATTTTAGGTTTTAAAGTAACTGTGGCACTATGTCCGCGCGCTGTGACGCAGATGGTTGTTTTCAGGCTGCGGGCCCGAAGCAGGGGCGGAGCCAGATGTTGTAAACATCCGGGGCTCTCAGCCCAAACCAGGGGGTGGGGTGGGGGTCCATGCAGTGGTGTTGTAGTGGGTATATTGTACTGTATATGTATGGCTTATATGGGCCAGGATGGGGGGGGGAATATTATAGTGGGTCAAAGACCTAATTTCCTGCATTCTGACACACTTGTATGCAACAAATAACGTGGAAATCCCTTTATTCAGCCTCTGCAAAGTAAAAAAAACACAATAATAATGCAAAGTACATTGTTGCGTGTCACTGGGCATTTTTAAGCGGGTATATGGAAACCCTGGAGCTTTCTTAGAGGGTATACTGGGTATAGCTGCATATCACCTAGACTACACCACTGGGTCCGTGTGCAGCAGCTCTATTAACTATTTTCTATGTTTTACTATTTAAACTTTCAACGTGTTTGTGTTAAGTTAACTCTCGTGTTGTCTCCCCGTCGACCTGCTACTTGGTGTTTTTTTGGGTCGAAATTTCAACATTTTGTTGGGTTTTTTTGACACTTTTCTCGATGTTTTTGTCGCTATTATTAAAAAAAAAAATGTTTTTTTTAACATGTTTTTTGTCACTTTTTCAGATATTGTTTTTGTCACTTTTTTCAGCGTTCTTTTGTCATAGTTCAGATATAGAAAGTTTCCGTAAACGGGCCAGATTTGACCCGAGGTCGACAGGAGGGTTAAGAAGCTTTTTTTTAAACGTTTTTATCGCTTTTTTGACACTTGAAATGTTCTTTTCCGACATTAGTCGCTTTTCTTCAGGGGGGGGACACGCAAAAAACCTGCTGCGAGAAGGGGGCCAGTCATGTACCAGAGATCAGAGATCAGACTAGTTAGAGCGTTTTGAGGCGGTGTGAGAGTTCTGTACAGGAAACAGGAAACAGGAAACATCACTGCCTCTATCTCCATGGCAACACAGTTTTATTTCTACAGCACACTTCAGCAGCAAGGCAACTTAAAGAACTTTTATATTAAACATTAAAGAGACACTGAGACACACACACACACACACACACACACACACACACACACACACACACACACACACACACACACACACACACACACACACACACACACACAGACACACTCACTCACTCACACACACACATACAAACACACACAGACACACACATACACACTCACACACACACACACACAGACACACACACACACACACACACAGGAGTTTGGCTAAACTAGTGACAGTCATGTTGCTGTTGTGTTGGCAGCTTGCGGCCCTAGTGACAGTCATGTTGTTGTTGTGTTCCCAGGTTGCGGCCCTAGTGACAGTCATGTTGTTGTTGTGTTCCCAGGTTGCGGCCCTAGTGACAGTCATGTTGTTGTGTTGTGTTGGCAGGTTGCGGCCCTAGTGACAGTCATGTTGTTGTGTTGTGTTGGCAGGTTGCGGCCCTAGTGACAGTCATGTTGTTGTGTTGTGTTGGCAGGTTGCGGCCCTAGTGACAGTCATGTTGTTGTGTTGTGTTGGCAGGTTGCGGCCCTAGTGACAGTCATGTTGTTGTGTGTTCCCAGGTTGCGGCCCTAGTGACAGTCATGTTGTTGTGTTGACAGGTTGCGGCCCTAGTGACAGTCATGTTGTTGTTGTGTTCCCAGGTTGCCATGGTGGAGGTGCAGCTGGAGCGCGACCACGACTACCCCCCCGGGCTGCTGATCGCCTTCAGCGCCTGCACCACGGTGCTGGTGGCCGTGCACCTGTTCGCCCTGATGGTCAGCACCTGCATCCTGCCCAACCTGGAGGCTGTCAGCAACGTGCACAACCTCAACTCCGTGCACGAGTCTCCGCACGAGCGCATGCATCGCCACATCGAGCTGGCCTGGGCCTTCTCCACGGTGATCGGCACGCTGCTCTTCCTCACAGAGGTCTGTCTGTCTGCCTGTCGCTCTGTCTGTCTCTCTGTCTGTGTGGTACCTATCACTCTGTCCCCTGTGTGTTGTGCTGCAGGTGATGCTGCTCTGTTGGGTGAAGTTCTTACCGCTGCGGAGCAGCAAGGATGGAAATGGCACCATCAGCTCCGGCGAGGCGGCTGCCATCGCCTCCACCTGCATCATGGTCCCGTTCGGACTCGTCTTCATCATGTTCGCCATCCACTTCTACCGCACGCTCGTCAGCCACAAAACGGACCGGCAGATCCGCGAGCTGGAGCAGGTGATCCAGCTCCAGAACCAGCTGGACCACCGGCCAGAGAACGAAGACCTAAAGCCACCCATCCACTTCGCTTAATCTGCACCCGCTCTTATTCTGAAAGCTTCGTTTTCTGTGTGTATGAACTAGGCAAACACGCCAAAAAACGGCTACAAAAACGCAAAAAATGACATTAAAAAGATGTCAACATTTTTTATGCTTATGAACTGTGCAAATATGCTTTTGTTTTGATAATGCATGTCCACACATAGTTTTACCTTTCACTTCAGCAAGGACTTTTATTGTGAAATCTCTTCTGAAAGCTTTATTTTTTTATGCGACACAAACGCTAAGAAATAGCGAAGAAACTTTGCAAAGATGCTTTTTTTGGGATAATGCATGTCCACAAACTTGTATATCTTAGGGTATTCTATAGATTCTTTGGACAACAACGATGTAAGGGAGAAAGAAAAGAGACGGAGGGACAGAGGAAACGGTTCAGAGCTTGTGTTTGGTGTTTTAAATCTTTCTTGTGGCAGAGATAGAGGCAGTGATGTTTCCTGTTTCCTGTTTCCTGTACGGGACTCTCACACCGCCTCAAAACACTCTAACTAGTCTGATCTCTGGTACATGACTGGCCCCCGCAGCAGGACACAGGGGGGAGTTTCTACAAAAGTTGAGTCTCTCAACTTTTCGCTGTATGTTTTTTGCCTGTCCCCCCCGCAGCCTAAACACACTACCTGCTGCTAGCCTTGTCTGTACATATGGATGTTTCCCATAAACATAAACATAAATATATTCTGATCTGATTACAGCAAAGACAACGTCAGCAGTATTGATGGCAAAATAGGCTCCAGAATATTTCCTTCTGGATTGACAGGTGCAATATTGAAATGACATTTATATCTGCATTTATGTCAAAACCTCGAGACTTTCAAACATCAACATGTCATTTGTTAAATGTATTTGTGTCTAAATGACATATAAACATCTTTTCCTATTCTATGTTGCCTGGAAACGCTTCCAACACGCTTGCGTGTCGTTTGAAAAATAGGCGTCGGTTCTATTTCTAGCATGCACGCGTTTTGTGAGACGTGCGTGTCATGCAGACAGTGTGCACGCTCTAACCTGTTACCATGGGAGCCCAAATAAAAACGGACACGCCACACAGCTGACACGCTCACGCCACACAGCCAGTGTGCAGGAGCCCTTCTACTTCCTGCTTTGCTCCCGTCAGAACTACTACAGCCACTCATAGGCAAAATTTACAGGGGGTTACAAAACTGGCCAGTGCACCCCCCCTGCCCCCAACCCCCCCAAAAAAAAAAATATAAATTCCCTTTACATAAAGACATTTGCATCATAAGTTGATGCAGAAAAGGCAGAAATTGTTGCAGAACAATTCCCCAGAATGCAGGAAAAGAAGTGTTTGATGCTCAAAATTTCTATTATGCTCAAAGGTGGAGATCTCAAACCCCCCCCCCCCCCATGTTGAACCCAAAGTTAGGCCCTTGCATCCACTAGAGGGCGCCGCCACTAGAAACTAAATACAGGTCAGAATGATGCTGGAACAAACCACTTATGAGGGAGTCCAAAATCTTCCTCTATGCAGGAACAGAACCTGTAACTATCAGCACAGATGTTCATATTCACGGTGTGGATTGTGTGACTGAAGTATCTGTTATATCTGCATGATTTAAAGGCCCAAATTTTCTTTTAATTGATGAACACACGTTTATACTCACCGGACTGAAAGGTTTTTATTCCCCTTCCTGTAGCTACTAGCCGATGGTTTTCAGTTTTCTGGAAAAGATGTATAGTGTCAAAAAAGTGACTGTGTGATTTGTTATGCTTATGAACTGTGCAAAGATGCTTTTTGTTTTGATTATGCATGTCCACACACTTGTATATCTTAGGAAAGTAGTTTTACCTTTTAACTTGACATTCAGCAAGGACTTTTATTGTGAAAAGCTTTATTTTTTATGCTTATGAACTCTGCAAACACCCTGAAAAGTTACAAAAACACAGAAGAAAGCGACACAAAACGCAAAAAAATAGCGAAGAAACTTGCATGTACCTGGAGCTACCAGCTTCCTCTCGCCTCGCCGATGTTTTTCAGTTTCCTGAACAATTGTGTGTGTGTGTGTGTGTGTGTGTGTGTGTGTGTGTGTGTGTGTGTGTAAAAAAATGTTAGTCAGGAAGTGATTGTGATGAACCAATGGGTTTGATTTCTAAAGGAACAGCCAATCAAGTTATTAAAGACGAGTTATTAAAGGCAGCATTTTGCGCCTGATGATATTTTCCGGTAACGGTTAGCTGGAGTTGACGTTGCTTTTGTGAAACTTTGAATCCATAAGAGGTTTTATATTATATTATAATATATTGTTACAGAGCAGCACGTGTTTGAAATGTTTGTACTTTTACACTTTGTTTAAGTTCCAGTTTTTTTTGTTTGAAATATAATCTTTTTGTCCTGTGGCACTTTGAGGAATAGTTTAAAGGTGCCGTGCCACACGTATATTTCATGACTTTGTGGTAAAGTCTGAAGTTCTACCATGGACTCTGTAACCTTGGTTACCTTGTTTCAAGCCATTCTAGCGTGGTTTAGAAAGCCTGCAGGAAGACTCAGCTCGATTTGTGCCAGTTCTCATTAATATTCAACAAGCTAAGCTGCTTGACTCTGATTGGGTAACAGCTAGCCAATGAGAGCCTGGCTATCAGCATCCTTTACCCAGCGCAACTGGGCGAGCTCATGAATAGTAATGAGCTCAGGCAACGCCACGTCAGACTGACCAGCTTTGGTAATTGGTCTGATGTCTCCGCTTAGAGCTGACAGAGGAGGGAGCAGTTCATTTTCACATTCACCACATAACACCAACACATACGGACCGGACGTATTTCAAACAGTATAAGGACAAACGGTTTTGTGTGGCAGGGCACCTTTAAGTTTCGTTGGACCATTTTGTTTTTAGCTCCGATACCGAGTCCTAAATCTCTGTCTGCGTTTTTCTTTCTTCTCTCTGTCATCTAAAGAATCCGTCACACACAGAAACCTCTCTTTGTTTTTAACGGTTTTTCCGCTTTTAAAAAAATGTTTTTTTTTTCAATGTATGTGATGCTTTCCGATGTTTGACCTTTGACACTTTTTTAAAACTTTTTTTTTTTATATTTTGTTTGATTTTTTTTCAACGTTTTTGACATTTTTTGACTTTTTTTTTCTGGCACTTTTCCCCGATATGGTTTCTCTACCAGATGTTCAGATGCAGCCACAGATTAAATAAGAACTCCAGCTGATCCTGAACCATAGACTGTTAATATTACAGGCCGGCGGTACGTCTAAATGTCAAAACGCCCCAAAATCTTTGCTACAGATGCGAAAAAAACGCAGAAAATTGAATCTGATTCTAAAAACAAACAATTGATGACAGACGAAAGCTTCCGACTCCGTGTGCAAAAAGCTTTTAACTTTTCTCCATCCTGTCTTCACTGTAACTTAGGTCTAACCCTTCTGTTGTCTTTGGGTCAAATTTGGCCTGTTTTCAAAATCAGAAATCTGGGTTTCTCTTTAACTTCCTTATTTTAATTACCCCAAAATAACACGGATGATTCCATAGAACGCACTTCATGAGTACAACAAGAGATCGGATCTCTACTTTTATTCAATTTTGGCCGTTTTATTCCATTTGTTTAGCATTTTAAAATTAAATTGAAATGTTTCGACACCGTATCTTCGCTCAACGTTGACACATAACCTCTCCTTTAATATTAGTCTGAATAATTCATAAGTTCTGCTTTTTTAACTCAAGGATTAGGGATAATTTCCTATAAATGAAGTTTATTGACAATGAATTTCAAAAATGTGTAGAAGGTCAAAAGTGTAGAAAGAAAAAGACGAAAACGATTTTGATTTTCTGACCCAGTGCACGGTCACAGTCGAATGGAAGACAACACAAGGGTTACATGAGGAAATAATTATCTTAATCCACACAGATGTGACATCCTGTCGCTATATTAAGTATTTTATTTTTTAAACTTTTCTTGAGAAACGGATCCGTTGAAAGCGAGCCTCGTTTCTTCGGTTCAGTCTTTATTTTTTATTTATTTATCGACCGGCTCCACGGCTTCAAAGGGATTTATTTTAGGAAATATACTGTATTATATAATATATAATTATATAATATACTGTATTATATAATAAAGTATAACGTTTGCTTTCATGTGTTTTTACCTGTTGAGTCAAAGAGACTTTTGTTGTTGTTGGTTTGAGAATAAAACACATTTGAGATCATTTGTTATCGTCTGTTTTTTTAACAGGTATGGAAGCCCATTTCTGCCAATTTGATGGTGGAAAAAGTCAAAACGATGCCTTTTTTCTGCAGTTTTTTTTGCTTCTTTCGAGATTCTTTGAAGCTTTGTTTTTTTTTTCCTCAAAATTTTTGACGTTTTTCCCGACGTTTTGGGAGCTTTTTTCTGAGGTTTTTGGAGCTATCTGAACATGACTTAGTTTCTCAAAATAAACAAGGCATCAAAATGCTGTAAAAAGGGTCTAAACTGTAGAAAATGTGCCGTGTGTGTAGATTTTCTATTAGGGAAACATTTGATACATAAATGTCGATATTTTAAGACCTAACCCTCCCTAATCCATTGGAAGAATGACTTCAATCTTTGGTGTCAAGCTATTGAAACAAAAAAGCCCTTCAATTCATTTCTTGACTTGAAACTCGTACATTAATTAGAGATAGCCTTTTTATTTCTTTTCTCTTATTGTATTTTCTTCTTTATGATTAGTTATGTAGAAGCTCCTAGGTTTGGTTTCTATGCTCGACCCGAGGCTAAAGCTCTTTTGAAGTGGATTTGTAAATGTCTTGTTTGTTTGTTTGTTTGTATATCTGTACTCTGAATAAAGAAATAAAAAAAAAAGAGTGTAAATAAACTGTTTGCTCCGTGTTGTCGGGGCTGAACGTGCCCCAGCTGACCTTTATTAACATGTGACTCGTGTTCAGGGCGTTTCCTGTTTAAAGTTTACTTTCACTTTCACACAGCTTGTGTCGCAGTTAGTTTCCTCCGTGTGGAGCTCCAGCTGAAGGTAATGTACTGTACCTTTCTGTTAGTTTAGTTTGAGAGCAGAAAGCTGCAGAGAAACTAACATAACTCTGACTGGGGACTCAAACTGTCCAACTGCACAAAGATCCGCCGCCATGTTGGCTGGATTTCTCGGAGAGGAACGCAGAGTTTAGTTTAGATTATTTATAACATATGAAATGCATACAATAGCATTTAAAAAGCAGCAGCTACAGCAGGAGAGGAGAGAAGTCCTCATCTATTACACAAATATACAACTACAACATGATAATTTCTCTACAAAAAGATCAAACAAACAGGGAAACATACACCAAATGTGAAGATATATATCAGGTCATTCTACACAGAAATACAATAAATACAATCATTAGGTTTACAATGAAATTAAAATGTGTTTGAACTGTGAGCTGAAGGCTGGCAGGAAGTTAATGTTTTTAGTGAAATACAGCTGTGGAGCTCTCTGATAACTAGTGTGTGTGTGTGTGTGTGTGTGTGTGTGTGTGTGTGTGTGTGTAATGTTTTTAGTGACATACAGATGTGGCGCTCTCTATCTGATAACTAATGACTGTTTGGATGGACTACTAATCTGCAAAAAAAGTGATGTCAGTTTTTTTGAGGCTCCAGAGGTGTCTTTGATAAATGTCCAGAGTAGAACTACAGCAGCTGATGATGCATTCAACTGACAGTGATGTGAAAAAGACAAGAGCCAATGAGAAATGCTGTTGTTCCCTCTGCAGATGAGAGGCTGAGTTCAGCAGCATGGATCAGTGTGAGGACAGAGGAACCACTCTGTGTGGGGAACAGGACCGCCAGACCAAAGCTCAGAGGTGAGACCACCTCCTGCACACTGGCTGCGTAGCGCGAGCGTGGCATTTCTGTTGCGTGGCGGCTTCGTGGCGTTTTCTATGTCTTTGCACACCAGAAACGTGTCTGACGTGGCGCTGCTGCTGCTAGCCTTGTCTGTCCACATGTATGTTTCCCATAAACAAATATACTGATCTGATTACAGCAAAGACAATGTCAGCAGTATTGACGGCAGAATAGGCTACAGAATATTTCCTTCTGTATTGACAGTTGCAATATTTGAAAATTGATTATTATTTTTTAAATGACATTTATATCTGCATTTATGTCAAAATCTCGAGACTTCCAAACATCAAAATGTCATTAAATGTATTTGTGTCAAAATGAAACTTTGTCTTCTATTTTGCCTGGAAAATAGCAGTCGGTCCTATTTCTAGCATGCCGCGCGTGTCACTGCATGGCCAACGTGGCCTCTCTCTCCTACCAGACACTAGAAGGCTCCGAACAGACTAAAGTCTGACACCAGCTCACATCTAACGTTAAACACACTGTAGTCCGAGCTCAGCGGTGAACACATGAACTTGAAAATAGTATTGGCACCTCTGTCTCACACACGTCCAGCTGCAGTCTTGTATAAAGTACTTGAAAGCAATTTGTAAAAGTTAAAGTCTCCTTTTTGTTATGAGGAGGCAGGGAATAGTGAACCCAAACGCAGAGAGAGGCAGGCAGGCAGGCAGGCAGAGGGTAGATATTTATTACAACAAAAAGCGGCAGTACAGCGACTGGAAAACACCAGGGAAAAATGCAAAAAAAAAAAACGCTGAAAAGGCTGAAACAAACTGACTGAATACCAAACAAGAAGTACGAGGAACAGAAACTCACGGCACAAGGACACAGACTGACCGGGTGAAGACACAAAACACTCTAACAAAGGACAAGGGGGAAACACAGAGGCTAAATACACTAGGAAACGAGCAAACCAGGAATAGGTGAGACAACAGGTGAAACACATCAGGGCGGGGCAGGACTATCAGACAAGGGCGGGAAACACAGAGAGTAAAACTAGACATGACAAGACAGAAAACAGACTATCAAAATAAAACAGGAAACAGAAAAAGCAGACAGAAAACATGACATCAACTAAACACAGAAACTTGACACAACACTAAACACAAGGGAGGACAGAGAACACAGGAATAACAAAACATACACACTTCAGAATAAACACAAAAACAGGAAACCTACAAACAGGGGCATAAATATACAGAATAAAATATACAACAACAGAACATACACAAATAAACAATACAGACAGCAAAATGAACAATGGGTAACAGAAATGTCCCAAACTGTAACACTTTTAGAATATTACTTGAGTAAAAGTCTTCAAGTATCTGATATTTACTGTACTTAAGTTGAATATGCTAGCTCAGTCTGATGTCCATATAAATTAAAATATGTAGAAGAAATTGAAAGGGTCCAGACAAGAGCTACTAAATGAATTCCAGGAATGAAAAATATGTTTTTATGAAGATAGATTGAGACTGTATAGGAGATACAGAGGTGATATGATTCAGGTGTATAAGCTTGTATAGGGAATATATGATTTAACAGTTGAGCATATCTTTCAGTTTTGGAGCAATAGGTGCGAGACACAAGGGAATTCTTTAAAAACTTTACCCCAGAACATGAATGTCTGAAAAGAAAAAGAACGTTTTCACACTGCAGTAAAATCATGGAACGAGCTTCCAGAAGAAGTTGTTCGTTCCCCTTCTATTAATTCTTTTAACAATAGGTTGGATGCATTTTGCCTGTCAAAAGGTGTAATGTATAATTATAAAGCTTGTCAGTAATTTATGTAACTTATTTAACAACATGTTAAAATGTGAATACATATATATATATATATATATATATATATATATATATTATTAATTTTTTTTTTAAAGATTATTTTTTGGGGCATTTTTAGGCCTTTATTGACAGGAAAGATGAAGACATGAAATGGGAGAGAGAGAGAGAGGGAATGACATGCAGCAAAGGGCTGCACGTTGGAGTCAAACCAGTGGTCGAGGAGTAAACCTCTATATATGAGCGCCTGCTCTACCAACTGAGCTAGCCAAGCGCCCAAAATGTCAATATATATATATTTGTTTTGGATTTTATATCCTGTACCAGAATTTCTTTTCAATAAATTTAAGTATCAAGAGTCATTTTCTGTAATGTACTTGTAAGTATTAGAAGTAAAAGTAAAAAAAAAAAAATAATGAACTTTATGGCCAAAGGTGTGTAACGTTATCTTCATCACCACTGTCGTCGGGTTGTTCATCGTCTGTTACCATGGCAGCAGAGCCTGTACCAGGTGCTTCCATGACACTATCAGTTATTATGCTTCCACCTCTTCTTTTTTAGTTTTGGCCTATGGTTGTTTTTTTGCCGCTTGGCAACAAACAGGCATCACGTCACCAACTGGAACGGAGCGTTAACTCGGCAATCTAGGAGCAATGATTCACCAAACCTGCTTTTTTTCCAGTGGAACTAATTCCTTCTGATTTTATTTTGTTGTAACGAGAACTAAGATGCTCAGGGGAAATGTAGTGGAGTAAAAGTATACATATTATTTAGTAAATGTAGTGGAGTAAAAGTATACATATTATTTAGTAAATGTAGTGGAGTAAAAGTATACATATGTAGTGGAGTAAAAGTATACATATTATTTAGTAAATGTAGTGGAGTAAAAGTATACATGTTATTTAGGAAATGTAATGGAGTAAAAGTAAAAGTTTCTGAAAATATAAATAACAATAATAATAACAATAATAATAATAAGTAAATTACAGATATGCGAAAATTCTACTTAAGTACAGTAGCGAAGTATTTGTACTTTGTTACATTCCAACACTGTCCAGCTGTCATCCTTTCTCACTACAGTCTGAAGTTACCTGCACATACAGGACATTACCATGACATCTAGAATAACAACTATCATCATATAAGACATGAAAGAATATGCATAGGAAATGTTCTATTACATCCTTACGTATCGCGCTTGCGCAGGTCGAGTATTTCTATCAACAAATAAATATGCATAGGAAATTATTTCCCACTATTCACCTTATCATGGTAATTGCATCACATGGTCAGTCAATACCAGACCTTTGTAATCACTTCACTAATTGTTAACTCTTTAAATTTATGTGAGTGATTTTTGTATGTGAAATATGTGTGTATGTGTGTTTGTTGTGTCTATCTATCTATCTATCTATCTATCTATCTATCTATCTATCTATCTATCTATCTATCTATCACCATTATTCACACTCAACCTCTGTCTGTGTTGAAGCCCAGAGCAGCAGCTCACACCTGACTCTGCTGAACCAGAATCTAGATCTGAACCTGAACCCAGCTGTGTGTCCATGAAGAGTGACCGGTCTAAGGAGTTATCTGTGTACTTCAAAGTTGGATGTCACTCTGTTGATCCAAGGTGAGGATTTAAAACACAACAGAGTGTTTGTGTCAGATTCTCAATTGTGAGTCGTTGGTATAAACTGGCAGCTTTCAGAACGCTGCAGACCGGAGCATTGCAAGTATCTGCAAGTTTCAACTTGTCTCGTCCAGAATCTTTGGTCTGAACTGGACTTTAGCAAGCAGGCCACCCATAATGGCTGTCTTATGCTCCTGCGTCAACTCCACGGCGTATCTACGCCGTCGCTCCTACGGTGTCGTGACCCTTTCGGAGTTCTGCGTCGGGGTTGCTTTGCATTGCGGTGCATTTCACCGCCACAACGCTAGTGGGTGATAAGTCTGAGGTTATTTGCGAGGTGTCTGCCAGCCAGTTTATGTCATGTTAGCAAGCAAACTTAAGCACAACTGCCCACAAAGTACTGCTTGCTGGCGAAGTGCTAATTTCAAAACGTTACTGACATATAGACACTTTACAAACGGATAAACCCGTCATTGGAACCAAAATATGTCAGTGAACTAGCATGTTGCTACTCCCCACAGTAGGCTGCTGGAAACACCGACTATCAATACACAAGACCAGTTGACCAATCACAGTCCTTGAAACACCGACTATCAACACACAGGACCAGTTGACCAATCACAGTCCTTGCGGTCTGCGTCACCTCGACGCAAAGTTACACATTTTTGGAGGTACACGTCGAGCTACGGCGGAGGGCACGGAGAGGGAGACACAGAGGGGTCTGCGGGGGTACGCCGTCGATTCAACGCAGAAGCATAAATCAGCCTTAATCCTTTACTAGGCCAGGTGGCCTTGCCAAGAATAACAGAACAGCAGGGGGAAACCCACAGGCAACCTGGTCCTTACCATGCATATCTGATAGTGGTCTACAAGATGTAGCCCACCAGTGTGTTTCACATGGATTCACTCTGTACCTTTAAAACTGTTGTGTTTCAGTGAAAACACTGTTCTCCTGGATGGCATGACAAAACAATGAGCAAATAGTTTTTTGAAATGTATCCACAATCCATTGTTGCACAGTGTAGATTATATTCAGTTTTTATGTGTTTCTATCAGGAGAAAGCTGGAAGAACCAGAACCCAGCTGTGTGTCCATGAAGAGTGACCGGTCTAAGAGTTGGCCTATAAACTTCAAAGATGGACGTCACTCTGTTGATCAAAGGTGAGGATTTAAAACTGAGAACAAAATAAACTGTGCTGCCTTCCAGTTGGTCTGATCCATCAAACACTGTTGATTATCTTTCCAACCTGTTCAGCTTTGGGGCATCATTCTCTGGTGCCGTGTACTCATGTTTTGTACTAATATTCAGTTGTTTACATCATACAATATTTTCTGTTGTTTTAGATTTGGTTCAGCCCAATATTCACTTGGTTTGTGTTCACACTGAGTTTGTTCAAACAAACCAAGAGAAGTCCTTAGTGAAAGATACTAGTTGTAGCCCTTGTTTACTTCTTAGTTCTTCCTGTTGAAACACAAGATACATCTACCCTGGAAATCCAGAGTTCTCGCAAGAGCACAATTTTAATTTGCTCAGCGAGTCACTCTGGCATTGAGTAATTCTCATTAACTATGCCCTTGTAGCCGAGCTGTACCAATTACATCAGTGTATCTGATATAGGCGTGCCAGAGGCGAGCTAAACAGTTGACGACAGTTTAATCTACCAGTTAGCTCCTCTGGTAGCTAAGAGTTTAATCTACCAGTTAGCTCCGCTGGTAGCTAAGAGTTTAATCTACCAGTTAGCTCCACTGGTAGCTAAGCGTATGTGGCTCTGGATACGTCACCCTGTGTGTTGTTGTGATTGGTCGTAGTGTTATCCAATTGCGTGCAGTGATATTTTCAAATGCATGCTTGGCGCCGCCCCTCGAGTTAAGCCATTTTCATTACTCAATGACCCTTACTTTTTCAGATTTGGGTCTGGATTTCCAGGCTAAGTGGGATCAGCAGTACGACCAGCAATTTAATGTCAGGGGAAACCATCTGATTCAGTGTTGTAATCAACACTTTAAATCAGAGGACCTTTACCTTGTGTTTGTCTCTGTGTGGACAGACATGATGTGAGCTAATTCTTCCTGATTCCTCCACAGAGTGGACCAGGAGAGCTCAGAGGTTCCCAGTGGTAATTCTGCCCAGCAGCATCAAACACACCTGCACTCCATATTTATGGTCTGTAGATGTACAACAATTACTTTTACATCTATGTTGTTCACAATCATCTGGTGCACTTTATAGACCAGATGATTGTCCAACATGGATCTGATGTTTGCTTCCATGATTTCAGTTTGATTTGATTCATATAATCTTCTGTTCTAGCTGCTGGAGGACGACATTGTCACGTTTGTGAAGAACGAGCTGAAGAAGATCCAGAAGGTTCTGAGTCCAGATTACCCAGAATGCCCAGACATTCAGAGGGAGGGTGAGGAGGTGTTGGACGGTGAAGATGAAGATCAGAGGAGGAGCAGCAGAGAGGCATTTCTGAAGATTACTCTGCACTTCCTGAGGAGAATGAAGCAGGACGAGCTGGCTGACCGTCTGCACAGCAGTAAGAGGATTTATATCTTTAGGGGAAGTAAACTTTCATATTTACTTTATAAATCACTTACTGATGTTTTTTGTTGCGTGTTCTTACAGGAAGTCGTTCTAGAGTTTGTAAACTTAAACTGAAATCTAATCTAAACAAGAAGGTCCAGTGTGTGTTTGAGGGGATTGCTAAAGCTGGAAACCCAACCCTTCTGAATCAGATGTTCACAGAGATCTACATCGCAGAGGGAGGGACTGCAGAGGTCAATAATGAACATGAGGTCAGACAGATTGAAACAGCATCCTGGAAACAAGACAGACCAGAAACAAGAATCAGACAAGAAGACATCTTTAAAACCCCACCTGGAAGGGATGAACCAATCAGAACAGTGATGACAAAGGGAGTGGCTGGCATCGGGAAAACAGTCTTAACTCAGAAGTTCACTCTGGACTGGGCTGAAGGCAAAGCCAACCAGGACATCCAGTTCACATTTCCATTCACCTTCAGAGAGCTGAATGTGCTGAAAGAGAGAAACTACAGCTTGGTGGAACTTGTTGATCGCTTCTTTAGTGAAACCAAAGAAGCAGGAATTTGCAGGTTTGAAGAGTTCCCGATTGTCTTCATCTTTGACGGTCTGGATGAGTGTCGACTTCCTCTGGACTTCCACAACACTGAGATCCTGACTGATGTTACAGAGTCCACCTCAGTGGATGTGCTGCTGACAAACCTCATCAGGGGGAAACTGCTTCCTTCTGCTCGCCTCTGGATAACCACACGACCTGCAGCAGCCAATCAGATCCCTCCTGAGTGTGTTGACATGGTGACAGAGGTCAGAGGGTTTACTGACCCACAGAAGGAGGAGTACTTCAGGAAGAGATTCAGAGATGAGGAGCAGGCCAGCAGAATCATCTCCCATATCAAGACATCACGAAGCCTCCACATCATGTGCCACATCCCAGTCTTCTGCTGGATCACTGCTACAGTTCTGGAGGATGTGTTGAAGACAAGAGAGGGAGCAGAGCTGCCCAAGACCCTGACTGAGATGTACATCCACTTCCTGGTGGTTCAGTCCAAAGTGAAGAACATCAAGTATGATGGAGGAGCTGAGACAGATCCACACTGGAATCCAGAGAGCAGGAAGTTGATCGAGTCTCTGGGAAAATTGGCTTTTGAGCAGCTGCAGAAAGGCAACCTGATATTCTATGAATCAGACCTGACAGAGTGTGGCATCGATATCACAGCAGCCTCAGTGTACTCAGGAGTGTTCACACAGATCTTTAAAGAGGAGAGAGGACTGTACCAGGACAAGGTGTTCAGCTTCATCCATCTGAGTGTTCAGGAGTTCCTGGCTGCTCTTCATGTTCATCTGACATTCACCAACTCTGGAGTCAACCTGCTGTCAGGAGAACAAACAACATCATGGCTGCCTAAAGTCTTCAGAGAAAAACCTAAACAACCACAGTTCTACCAGAGTGCTGTGGACAAGGCCTTACAGAGTCCAATTGGACACCTGGACTTGTTCCTCCGCTTCCTCCTTGGTCTTCCCCTGCAGTCCAATCAAAGTCTCCTACAAGGCCTGCTGACACAGACAGGAAGTAGCTCACAGATCAATCAGGAAACAGTTGAGTACATCAAGAAGAAGATCAGTGAGAATCTGTCTGCAGAGAGAAGCATCAATCTGTTCCACTGTCTGAATGAACTGAATGATCATTCTCTAGTGGAGGAGATCCAACGGATCCTGAGTTCAGGACGTCTCTCCACAGATAAACTGTCTCCTGCTCAGTGGTCAGCTCTGGTCTTCATCTTACTGTCATCAGAAGAAGATCTGGATGTGTTTGACCTGATGAAATACTCTGCTTCAGATGAGGCTCTTCTGAGGCTGCTACCAGTGGTCAAAGCCTCCAAAAAAGCTGTGTAAGTACAGCGATAGAGTCATATAGCATAACTTAAATGCTCTGCTATCTTTTCAACTTCTTGATTGTTTTTTCTTTATTACTTTCTCTTCAGGCTGAGTGGCTGTAACCTGTCAGAGAGAAGCTGTGAAGCTCTGTCCTCAGTTCTCAGCTCCCAGTCCTCTAGTCTGAGAGAGCTGGACCTGAGTAACAACAACCTGAAGGATTCAGGAGGGAAGCTGCTGTCGGCTGGACTTCAGAGTCCACACTGTAAACTGGAGACTCTCAGGTCAGATCAAGTTAATATAATAATGTTGCATATGATGTAGATGTAGAGATCATAGACCGTAAATAAAGATGTAGAGATCATAGACTGTATATGAAGATGTAGAGATCATAGACCGTATGTAAAGATGTAGCGATCATAGACTGTATATAAAGATATAGAGATCATAGACTGTATATAATGATGTAGCGATCATAGACCGTATATAAAGATAAAGATGTAGCAGTCATATACCGTATATAAAGATGTAGAGATCATAGACCGTATATAAATATGTAGAGATCATAGTCTGTATATAAAGATGTAGTGATCATAGACTGTATATATATATATATATATATATATATATATATATATATATATATATATATATATATATATATTCTTTTTACTCTGAGTTCAATCTGTGAGCTAAAATGCTAACTGAGATCTTTGTTTTTCTGATAATACTTTAGTCCAGACTCGACCTATGAAATTTTCACATTTTAATAATACTGATATTTATCTTCTTATTCATTATTGTCTCTCCAGGCTGAGTTGCTGTAACCTGTCAGAGAGAAGCTGTGAAGCTCTGTCCTCAGTTCTCAGCTCTGAGTCCTCTAGTCTGAGAGAGCTGGACCTGAGTAACAACAACCTGCAGGATTCAGGAGGGAAGCTGCTGTCGGCTGGGCTTCAGAGTCCATACTGTAAACTGGAGACTCTCAGGTCAGATCAAGTTACACATTATGTTAAAATGATTTCCAAAATATTTCTCTGGGTTGTTTGCATTTCTTTAAAACAATCACAATGGTCCTGGGCGGCGCTAAGCTCCGGAGGCAGTGACGGTGGCTCTGCTAAATAGTCTCAGGAAGGAACTTCTTTTGTTGGAACATTTGCACCCCACAAAACAAAACGCCACATAAAATATTAAAGGAAGTTAACTGTTGACACAGTACAGTAACGTGAGCTATTTAAATGAGCTGATACATGGTTAAACTTCATTGGCTCTTACCAGTGTATCTCTGTGTGTACTTCGTCCACAGCAATCCCACCAATTGGTCCCAAAATATCCCAGTTAGAGAGGAAATTACCTAAACATATTATTTGTAAATCTTTACAATGATTCCCTCGAAAGAACCAACATGCCTGCCTTGTTGCACCATCCACATCTTCTTCTAAACTTGACATTTTGAGCATGTAGTTCGCTAGCTCGAAGGTTGTTGTTTTTAGAAGCGTATAGAGTTTTGCAAGTCGAGGGACAACCAGCAGTGAATGAACTGTCATTAATCCAGATAAGAGAACATGCAGAGCGGACGGTGAAGGACAAAGCTTGGAAATGTACTTCTGTTCATCCAGACTATTCCTATTTGAACAAGAGCTGAAAAGAGATTATACATCACCAGATTTAATGATGCCTCACAAATTTCCATCTAGATTTCCAGTTTATATTTTAGTTAAACTGAAAAACATCCTTGTTTGACTCTTGAGTTAAAATGTCTTAGTTCCTTGAACTGCAAATCAGATCCTTTTTTTCTTTTGATTATACTTTTAGTCCAGACTCAACGTATAATTTTTTTTACATTTTAATAATACTGATATTTATCTTCTTGTTCATTTTTGTCTCTTCAGGCTGAGTGTCTGTAACATGTCAGAGAGAAGCTGTGAAGCTCTGTCCTCAGTACTCAGCTCTGAGTCCTCTAGTCTGAGAGAGCTGGACCTGAGTAACAACAATCTGCAGGATTCAGTAAGGAAGCTTCTGTCGGCTGGACTAAAGAGACCACACTGCACACTGGAGACTCTCAGGTCAGGATTCAACAACCTGTTCAACTGATGGTCACCTAAATCCGGATTTACATTAATGGATAAACTCGTAACGTGCCTAAGATTGTCTCTGCTTGTATTGTTTCAAACAATTGTGTTTATTTAGTTTCAGTCTCTTTTCTTCTCACTCACTGTTGTTGGAACTTGAAATATCAGACAGGAATCAGAGAGCTACCAGTAATGTTGTCAGATTGTTGATGGACATTAGTGGGTGTTTGCTTGTGAGTAGAAAGAATCAGTGATAATGTTAATGTAACCCCACAGTATCCTCAGATCATGTGACGTGTTGTTCTGTGTGTTTGCAGTCTGTCAGGCTGTCTGATCTCAGAGGAAGGCTGTTCTTCTCTGGTCTCAGCTCTGAGCTTCAACCCCTCCCATCTGAGAGTGCTGGACCTGAGCTACAATCATCCAGGAGACTCAGGAGTGAAGCTGCTGTCGGCTGGACTTAAGGATCCACTCTGGAGACTGGACACTCTCAGGTATAAACACTGGATGAACATAAAAAGGAGCTATTTGTGTAGGAGGTCTCCAAGGAGAACATCTCCAGCAACTAAAATGATAATTCCCTGTTGTTAAAGATCGCTGCAGTTTGGACAGATATCTGCCATTTAAATTTATTATTTTTACATTTTAAACATACAGAACAGACAAACACAATTGAACAAGAACAACCCCCTCTCCCACCCCCCACCCTCTGCGGTCTTGAGGAAAAAAAACAAAAAACAAACAAAACAGAAATCACACCTTGCCTAGTTGCTCTCCTCTAATTCTTGTGATGCTGAAGTCATTAGGACCGATACTTGTGCTGCTGCGCTTTTCCATAGGTGTATAGTCAATGACTTGGCTTTGTTAATCCTTGCTGTAGAGAGCTCAAGCATAACTATGTCTAGAAAATATGCCAACCACTGTTTTATACAAAGCGAGTGGGGGGTTAGCCAGTGCTGAGCTATAATTTTCTTGGTCACAGTTGAGCCGGCTAGCCAATTTTTCTTCTGTCTCCCAAGCAGGTGTAATTTAGAGTCGTCATTAAGTAACAAAACAATCGGGTCAGTAGGAATTCGACATCCTATAACATCAGATATTATTGATGTTGTTTTATTCCAAAACTCATGCACCTGTTCACACTCCCAGACCATGTGCAGGAAAGTTCCAGTTTGTTCTGGTTGGCAGAACGTGCAATAGGGAGTAGGAATGACTGCAGAGACGTATCTCTTCTGAGGAGTCCAATATGTCCTATGACATATATTGAAGTGGATCTGCAGCACGGTGGCTCAGTGGTTAGCACTTCTGCCTCACAGCAAGAAGGTTCTGGGTTCAAAGGTCGTTCCGGTCCTTTCTGTGTGGAGTTTGCATGTTCTCCCAGTGTTTGCGTGGGTTTCCTCCAGGTGCTCCGGTTTCTTCCCACCATAAAGACATGCATGCTAGGTAATTAGGACTACAGTTGAAAATTAGCCGACTGGCTAACACTGGCGCATTTACAGAAATGTTGATTAATGTGCATTGTCCTAATCAAATAAACTTAATACTTACTTACTTGCTGGTGATTTGGGTTCTTGGAACAGTGGGAAATGTCCCAAACTGTCTCCCAATTAATTACGTTCCCCTCCGAGCTCAGCTCTCGCTCCTATTTCTTTACTATTGGGAGTTCTCCTACGGATACTTGCATCAGTTTAGCATAAATTCTGGACACTAATCCTCTTGCAGGAAAATCAACAAGCCATTTAATGATTGGGTGGGTCTCAAGACTGTTTCCCCATGGTACTCCATAACATTTTAGGGCTGACTTTAAGCGAAGATAAAGGAAGAAGGATGACCTAGGGATCTCAAAGCTAGCTCTCAGGTCCTCAAAACTCAACATACCTTCCCCTTGAATAGCTGGTCTAGAGTATAAATACCTCTGTCACTCCACTGGTTACAAACAAAAGGTTTGTTACCAGACATTAAGTGAATGTTGGGGTGTTCAAATGCCACATTATTGGTGTAACGTAGTTGCTCCTCCACCATAGGTCATAGGGCCATAGGTTAGCATCCACTTTTTTGGACACATACCTGCAAAGGCAAGGTCTTGCAGTCTTAGACTTCCAGTGAGGTTTTGCTCTATTTCTCTCCATGGAACTGTAGATGAGGGGCCTATCCACACTCTGAGGGCCCATAGATGAAAGGCTCTGTGGTACACTTTAAGGTTGGGGAGGGCCAGGCCTCCCGTGTTTGTGGCATATTGCAGGGTAGAGTATTTTAGCCTAGGTTGTTTATTATTCCAAATATACTGCCGGATTACGGTATCAAGTTTCTTCCAGAAATGTATTGGTGGGGGTAAGGGGATCATTGTACTTAAGAAATTCACACGAGGAACTATGTTCATTTTAACAACAGAAATCCTGGACCATAGCAATGCCGGCAGCGCAGAC
Source organism: Sander lucioperca (assembly GCF_008315115.2). NCBI lineage: Eukaryota > Metazoa > Chordata > Actinopteri > Perciformes > Percidae > Sander > Sander lucioperca. The sequence goes on along the minus strand of NC_050174.1, from coordinate 32,699,683 downwards.
CAATTGGCCAGATCCCTTTGAACACTACTTTGTATAGTTTCATAGTTGTCCTGGACAACTCGCTGTAGCGATGCATGAATGGTGATGCCCAAATATGTCATTTTGCTTTGGGTTGGTATTGTATCACTAATAGCTAATGTCACCTGTCTGTTGTTCAATAGAAGAAGATTAGATTTATTCCAATTGATTTTATAGCCGGAGATTGAGCCAAATTCGTTAAAGATCTTAAAGTGCCCATATTATGAAAAAATCACTTTTTCTGGGATTTGGGGTGTTATGTTGTGTCTCTGGTGCTTCCACACACATACATACTTTGAAAAAAATCCATCCATGCTGTTTAGAGTGAGATACAGTTTCTGAATGTGTCCTGCCTTCAGTCTCTGGGTGAGCTGTTCTAAATCGGCACGGCTTATGACGTCACAAGCCGAAACGAGCAGGCTAACCGCAACCATTAGCTCGTAGCGTTAGCATGCTAACGCTAATGCTAACGCTAGCATGCTAACGCTAGCATGCTACCTCGTTCTCAGTAGCAAAGCACTGCTACAACACACACAAGTTCACCATAATCTACAAAAGAACTACTTACATGTGCGCCCTCATTTAGAAGTCTCCCAGCTAATCCTGCCTTGTAACTGACCGAAGTTGTAGAAACAGCCTTTCTTTTACTGTCTATGGAGCTAGCTAGCTGACATGATCTACATCTGAGCTACTGGGCATGTGCAATGCAATCAAAGATAGTACAGAAGAAGAAGAAGAAAAGAGGTCTCACTCTGTAGCTAAAACAGAGACCAGGTGAAAAGAGGATCTGCAGCAGTGAGAGAGAGCACTGCAGTACAACAAAAATATGGTGTTTTTTGAAAATTAAACCATGTAAACCTATTCTGGTACAACCTTAAAATACAATTATGAACCTGAAAATGAGCATAATATGGCTGCTTTAAGAATTTTTGGAACAGAGTCCTCAAGGTCAGATATGTACAGCAAAATATCATCTGCAAATAACGATATTGAGTTGTTATTCGATGTAATCTGGACATTACATGTTTTATTTTGCCTTATGGCCTGGGCTAATGGTTCAAGAGAGATCGCAAATAGCATGGGGGAGAGCGGGCATCCCTGTCGCGAGCGCCACGCGATGGGGAATGGCTGTGAATGCAGGCCATTGGTTGAGACTATGGCCGTGGGATTCGCATATAAAGTACGTACCATGTCAATGAATTTGGCTCCCAAACCAAGCCTCTCCATTACTTGCCACAAGTAGTTCCACTCTAGGCGGTCAAAAGCCTTTTCCACATCCAGTGATAAAACTGCTGCCGTTGTTGGAAGGTTTTTGGCTTGTTCTATAACATGAAGTAATCTGCGTATATTGTCTGCAGCTTGACACTTTGGTATAAACCCTGATTGGTCGGGGTGGACTAGCTTCTCAATGAAGTGTTCTAGGCTTAGTGCCAAGACTTTGGAATAAAGCTTAATATCCGTCCCAATGAGGCTGATGGGCCTGTAGTTCGAGCACTCCGTAGGATCTTTGCCCTTTTTGTGTTTGACCGAAATTAGTGCAGTGTTGGTTTGTTGATGAAAGGTGCCCCTCTCTATGGCCGAGGTCAAAGTTTGTAAAATGATAGGTCCTAGTGTGTCAAAGTACTGTAGTAAAAGTTCTGATGGAATTCCATCCAACCCCAGTGTTTTCCCTTTCTTAGCTGTTTTAACGCTGATTTGAGTTTCTCTAACATAATAGGTTGTGGTTGCAGTCCTGAACACATCCCAGTCAGTAGAGTCCAAGCACGTCTGAAGATCCTCCACAGCTACACTGGTCCACTTCCTTGATGTCCTCACTACAGGTTTGCAGAGCTTTAATTTCTGCCTGTAGGCGGGGATCAGGTGAACCATGACGTGATCAGAGAGACCCAGTGCAGCACGGGGGATGGCGTGATAAGCATCCCTGACTGTGGTGTAACAGTGATCCAAAATGTTCTCCTCTCTGGTCGGGCATTTAATATGCTGTCTGTATTTAGGGAGTTCATGAGTGAGATTTCCTTTATTAAAGTCACCAAGGACTATAACTAAGGAGTCCGGGTTGGTCTGCTCCACACTCAGTATCTGGTCGGCGAGCATGCGCTGCGCGTCCTGCACGTTGGCCTGCGGTGAGATGTAAACACCGACCAGAATGAATGAAGCAAACTCACGGGGTGAATAAAAAGGCTTACAGTTTATGATGAAATATTCCAGGTCAGGAGAACAGTGCTGCTGGGTCACTGTCACGTCGTTGCACCAACCACTGTTGATGTAGAAACAGATTCCTCCACCTTTAGTTTTGCCGGAGAGATCCGTGTCTCTGTCCGCTCTGAAAAGCTGGAAGCCTGGCAGCTGCAGCGCAGAGTCTGGTATTAATCCACAAGCCACGTCTCAGTGAACCACAAAACAGCAAATGAAGAAAAGTCCCTGTTTCTCACCAACAGCAATTGTAATTCCTCCAGTGTGTTGGGCAGTGAGTGCATGTTAGAGAGAAATATTCCCGGTAGTGGAGTGCGTAATCCTCACTTCCCTCTCCTCCGGGGCCTCGCTGCGTGAGCAAAGTTGAGCGCACCTTTGACCAGAATGTCCAAACTTTCCAGTGAAGGGAGAAGAAAAGTAGGAAATAAGTCTGATAGTGTTGTTCCCCTGATGTTCACGAGCTCTTCACTGGTGAATGAGATCCGGATACCATCGCAAGAAACAGAGTTAAAACACAAAAGAAAACAAAACACCAACACACCGTGGCACCCTTCTGCAGCGCCATCTTGGGTGACATACCGTACATATCGTGTGGAACATTGCCCCAAGTTCACTGGAGCACAAAATATAATCAATGCGGGAGTGGGTGAGGTGATGTGTGGAAAAAAAGGTGTAATCCTTGCTAGTAGGATTGTGCATCTTCCATATATCTGTATGATGGTGGGATTCCACAACTGCATTGAACATGTCCGATATGTGTTTTTGGGTTTTCGTGTGGTTGACCCCTGATCTATCCTGATTTAAATCTAGTACCGCGTTCATGTCTCCCCCTATAATTAGTGAATATTCATTGAAAGAGAGCAATTCATTGGTTAGGCGCGGGAAAAAGCTTTCATCATATGTAGCCGGTGCGTATTCCGAAACGAAGGCTATTTTCCTACTCTTTATCGTGGTACATATATAAGATATCCTACCTGATGAGTCTTTACTGCTTTTATCTACGGTGAGTGTGCATTTCCGTGACAGCAACACAATGGAGCCCTTGGTTTTGGTTTTCGTCACTAGATGAAGCAGCAACTTTGAAATATTTATTTTGTAGACGATTTACATCACTTTTACGTAAATGTGATTCTTGAATAAGCGCCCCGTCTATATTATTCCTTCTTAAAGGAGAATTCCGGCCAATTTTTATGTTTCCAGCTCTCAGCGAAGGCGGTCGCTTTTTCTCCCTCTCCCTCCCAGGCCTACCCTGTTTGCTATCTTGTCTTGTGTTGTCTGCTGTTAACTTTTTAGAGACTCTCCCTGCAAGGCTCTACAAATACCTAAAAATCATGGAATTGATTAACTGGTCTCTCAACGCATTTGACACTGTATTCTCGAGGAGGAGCACTGGTTCGGGTGAGCCAGCATGTCCTGACGGGACGTTTGCTGCGGGGTATACGATGGACGGCTGGGAGAAATGGCGTGTCGTGTGTCTCTCTGCTCTTTCTGTGGAGGACGTTGAGGATATCTACCTATTTGGAACCCTGATAACTGGAATGTTGCTGATTGGAGGATGCTTTGCTCTGGCTTATCGAAGAATTGGAAAGACTTTGGTAGCTGTCCAAAGCCCAAGGAAGCTGCCTGGCCTGACTGAAGCTGTCGGAAAAGCGATCAGTTTGCAAACTGGAACTATTAATCGCGTGATGGAAAACAACATGGTAATGACCCGCGGCTTGGATACCATCATGAGGAAGGTCATGGATTTGGAAAGAAAAATTGACCAGTTGAACAGTGTGTAGTTGGACAATAGAATGAATGTTTAAATTAGAGCAGCCATTCGCGTAGACAAAACAAATTTAATCTTTCGGCTTCCTTATCCTGAACGGCCTTGCCAAGGCCGTATCTTGGAACAAACAGTCACCCTGTTGGGGCTCTGCAAGCGAGACTCTCTTGGTTCCTCCCCCGTCTTCCCCACTGCCTGCTGATTGTCGTATCGGTTCTGGACTGTTCAAGGGTGTCACCATGGCAATGTGCTGTGTTTTCGCTATAACATTCTGCAGACTGAGTCACTAGTGGGACTGCCGGGCTGTGCGTTTCTCAGCAGGCCAAACTCCCCCAACCTACCCTCTCCCCAGTCCAACGCCTTCGCAGCCAAATGTGCAACTGTACATTTATGTTATGTTATGTTCAGCAGTGCAAATGTACTGTTTGTGTGCCTATGTGCTGAGGTGTTTTTTTTCCTGTTCCCACACTGTTCTTATCTTTATGAGGATAGTCTGAGAGTTGCTTTTTTTCCCCCTCTCCTCTCCTCATGTGATGCTGTATTCTCCCTGCGAGAGTTAAGAGAGAGTTGTTTTGGCGCCGCATATATGGCGACTCGGTGTGTCTGTGCGTGTTGCTTTAATGTGACATGCACCTACAGCACCAGGACAAATTCCTTGTGTGTGTAAACGTACTTGGCAATAAAGCTTTTTCTGATTCTGATTCTGATTCTGATTCTGACGTAAATGTGATTCTTGAATAAGCGCCCCGTCTATATTATTCCTTCTTAAAGGAGAATTCCGGCCAATTTTTATGTTAATCTTGATCGCTATAAATATGCAAAAAACAACAACAAAAAAATAATAATAATAATAAAAAATGGATAAGTTCAAGAAGGAGCAGGTGGAAGCAAATAGCTTATTTGGTCCTGCCCCTACTTCACAATATCATATTATTACAAAACAAATAGATATGCAAATACAGCATACAGTCTTTCAGGTCTTACAATAACTTACAACAATACAACAATATACAACAATACCTTTACATTACAATTCCATTCCTATGTTTCGGTCTATTCCTTTCTGTATTGGTCAAGTATTGATTTATTTAATCTATTTTTGAACTGAATGATATTATGGCTCTGTTGGATGTCATTGTTCAGTCCATTCCATAAGGTCACCCCACAAACTGAAACAAAGTAAGTGTGCAGTACAGAGTATGTTATGTATTTTGGTTCAATATGTATCTAGTTTTGCTCAATATACTAATACTCCTGGCAATCTTCACGCACAGATATTCAATGTGGGGCTTCCAGCACAGTTTGTGGTCAAGTACAACACCCAGAAATTTACTTTCATAGACTCTTTCAATTATTTTGTTATCAATTACTATTTTAACATCTGTATTTATAGTACGATTTCCAAATATCATGAATTTAGTTTTGTTCGAGTTTAAAGATAACTTATTTGAATCAAACCAACATTTTAATTAATTCATTTCATTTGTGACCATTTCCAGCATCTGCTGCAAGTCATCCCCCAACAAAAAATATTTGTGTCATCTGCAAAAACAGTACATTTTAGTACATTTGATACTTTGCAAATGTCATTTAGGTAAAGGATAAACAGTTTCGGGCCTAAAACTGACCCCTGTGGAACGCCACAGGAAATACTAAAGCTCACTGACTGGTGATTACCCATTTGAAAAAACTGACTCCTGTTTTCAATATAGTTTTTTATCCAGTTATAGGCTACACCTCTGATCCCATACCTTTTCAGCCCACCCCGGCTCGGGTTGGGCTCGGGCTCGGGCAGAGAATCTAAACTCTACCTCTCCTCCTCCTTTCAGGGTGGAGCCTGCTGGAGTCAGATGGTTGACACCAGGTCTGAGGAAGTGTAAGTGTGTTTTACATTTC
>NC_050174.1:32671311-32686311 GCF_008315115.2 Sander lucioperca | reverse complement strand
GACTCATTCCCTACCTGGAGAAGGCACTCCATCGGTTTCCTGCTGAGAACCATGGCCTCAGATTTAGAGGTGCTGATCCTCATCCCAGCCGCTTCACACTCGGCTGCGAACCGATCCAGTGAGTGCTGAAGGTCACAGGCCGACGATGCCATCAGGACCACATCATCTGCAAAAAGCAGCGATGAGATCCCCAGCTCACCAAACTGCAACCCCTCTCCACCCCGACTACGCCTCGATATCCTGTCCATAAATACTACAAACAGGATTGGTGACAAAGCGCAGCCCTGGCGGAGGCCAACTCTCACCTGAAACGAGTCCGACTTACTGCCGAGAACCCGGACACAGCTCTCGCTTTGGTCGTACAGAGATTGGATGGCCCTGAGAAGGGACCCCCTCACCCCATACTCCCGCAGCACCTCCCACAGTGTCTCCCGGGGGACCCAGTCATACGCCTTCTCCAGATCCACAAAGCACATGTAGACCGGTTGGGCATACTCCCAGGCTCCCTCCAGGATCCTTGCGAGAGTAAAGATCTGGTCCGTTGTTCCATGACCAGGACGGAATCCGCATTGTTCCTCTTCAACCTGAGGTTCGACTATCGACCGAACCCTCCTTTCCAGCACCTTGGAGTAGACTTTACCGGGGAGGCTGAGAAGTGTGATACCCCTGTAATTGGCACACACCCTCTGGTCCCCCTTTTTGAAAAGGGGAACCACCACCCCGGTCTGCCACTCCTTAGGCACCGTCCCCGACTTCCACGCAATGTTGAAGAGGCGTGTCAACCAAGACAACCCTTCCACACCCAGAGCTTTAAGCATTTCTGGACGGATCTCATCAATCCCTGGGGCTTTGCCACTGTGGAGTTGTTTAACTACCTCAGCAACTTCCACCAGGGAAATTGACGACAATCCCCCATCATCCTCCAGCTCTGCCTCTACCATAGAGGGCGTATTAGTCGGATTTAGGAGTTCCTCAAAGTGCTCCTTCCACCGCCCTATTACCTCCTCAGTTGAGGTCAGCAGCCGCCCCTTGAGGCACCTAAGACCCTAAGACCACAGCTCCCCGCCGCAGCTTCAGCAATGGAAACTTTGAACATTGTCCACTCGGGTTCAATGCCCCCAGCCTCCACAGGGATGCACGAAAAGCTCCGCCAGAGGTGTGAGTTGAAAGTCTGTCGGACAGGGGCCTCCTCCAGACGTTCCCAGTTCACCCGCACTACGCGTTTGGGTTTACCAGGTCTGTCCAGAGTCTTCCCCCACCCTCTGACCCAACTCACCACCAGATGGTGATCAGTTGACAGCTCTGCCCCTCTCTTCACCCGAGTGTCCAAAACATACGGCCTCAGATCAGATGAAACGATTATAAAATCGATCATTGACCTTTGGCCTAGGGTGCTCTGGTACCAAGTACACTTATGAGCATCCCTATGTTCGAACATGGTGTTCGTTATAGACAATCCATGACTAGCACAGAAGTCCAACAACAAACAACCACTCTGGTTTAGATCAGGGAGGCCGTTCCTCCCAATCACGCCTCTCCATGTGTCTCCATCATTGCCCACGTGCGCGTTGAAGTCCCCCAGCAGAACTATGGAGTCCCCTACTGGAGCCCCATACAGGACTCCATTCAAGGTCTCCAAGAAGGCCGAATACTCCGAGCTCTTGTTTGGTGCATACGCACAAACAACAGTCAGAGTTTTCCCCCCCACAACCTGCAGGCGTAGGGAGGCGACCCTCTCGTCCACCGGGGTAAACTCCAACGTAGCGGCGCTCAGCCGGGGACTTGTGAGTATCCCCACACCCGCCCGGCGCCTCACACCCTGGGCAACTCCGGAGAAGAAAAGAGTCCAACCCCTATCCAGGAGTATGGTTCCAGAACCGAGACTGTGCGTAGAGGTAAGCCCCACCAGATCCAACTGGTAGCGCTCCACCTCCCGCACAAGTTCCGGTTCCTTCCCCCACAGAGAGGTGATGTTCCACGTCCCCAGAGCCAGCGTCTGCTGCCCGGGTCTGGTCCGTCGAGGCCCCTGACCTTCACTGCCACCCATGTGGCAGCGCACCCGACCCCAGCGGTTCCTCCCACAGGTGGTGGGCCCATGGGTTGGAGAGAGAGGTGCCACGTAGCTTTTTCGGGCTGTGCCCGGCCGGGCTCCGTGGCAAACCCGGCCACCAGGCGCTCGCTGACGGGCCCTCCATCTGGGCCTGGCTCCAGACGGGGGCCCCGGGCTTCCTCCGGGCAGGGTCACATCATCTCTACCTCGTTTTTTCATGGGGTTTTTGAACCATTCTTTGTCTGGCCCCTCACCTGAGACCACTTTGCCTTGGGAGACCCTACCAGGAGCACAAAGCTCCAGACAACACAGCCCTCAGGTTCATAGGGACACACAAACCTCTCCACCACGATAAGGTGATGGTTCCCGGAGAAGTGATGGTTCCCGGAGAAGTTGTTTCCATGACACTATCAGTTATTATGCTTCCTCCTCTTCTTCTTTAGTTTTGGCCTATGGTTGTTTTTTTTGCCGTTTGGAACAGGGTTCACGTCACCAACTGGAATGGAGCATTAACTCGGCAATCTAGGAGCAATGATTCACCAAACCTGCTTTTTTCCAGTGGAACAAATTTCTTCTGATTTTATTTTGTTGTAACGAGAACTAAGATGCTCAAGGGAAATGTAGTGGAGTAAAAGTATACATATTATTTAGTAAATGTAGTGGAGTAAAGGTATACATGTTATTTAGTAAATGTAGTGGAGTAAAAGTATACATGTTATTTAGTAAATGTAGTGGAGTAAAAGTAAAAGTTTCTGGAAATATAAATAACATTAATAATAATAATAAATAAAGTACAGATGCTTGAAAATTCTACTTAAGTACAGTACTTTGTTACATTCCAACACTGTCCAGCTGTCATCCTTTCTCACTACAGTCTAAAGTTACCTGCACATACAGGACATTACCATGAAATCTAGAATAACAACTACCATCATATAAGACATGAAAGAATATGCATAGGAAATGTTCTATTACATCCTTACTGACTGCCAGAGTTAGTGATTAACACTGAATATATTTCGTATCGCGCTTGCGCAGGTTGAGTATTTGTATCAACAAAGTCACCTGTGACCTCGGGGTGACCCTGGCCAAGGTATTAAGTTCCGGTGTCATCCCCGAGCTCATTCCTTTTTCATCTTCTCGCTATGTAGGTTGTCTGCCACCTGTGGCAGCATTAGTATTTGCTTTAGTTGAAAACTGTGGATTATTGATTCTTTCTAAGCTCGCCGCTTGTAGCCTTGTGATTTCGGTCAGAGTTGCGGATTTTTCACCCTCCAAAGGCTGCGGCCGAGCTGTCCCTCTTCAGGGAAGGGGACAGTGTATTTGCCGTTTGGCTTCAGACGAAGCCCCTGACTGTCGGACGCTCCGGACCCACTCATAGCTTCTACACTCGGTAAGATTTGTTTCGTTGTGTAAACATTGTGTCAGTGACGGTTGTGCGTTCGCTTCCCTCTCCTGTCTACAATTGTTTGTTTCACTGTGGCTCAGCGCTTTCGCTGTGCTGTGTGACATTAATGTCCTTAACTGATAACGTGTAACTCCATTACTAACGTAAGCGTGTTCACTCTGTATTAATGTTTACAGTAGCTGTATTAATTACCAGTGTAACATATTCACCTACACGTTGTATTGTGTCAGTGACGGCAGTGTGCTCGCCACGGACATTACCAGGTCTCTTCAAGACCTAGATATTCCCTCTCCTGTATACGATTGTTTGTTTCACTGTGGCTGGGCGCTTTTGCTGCGCTAAGTGCTAACGTGAGCGTCTCGCTCAGTGTTATTAATTACTGTAACTGTAGTCACCAGTTTAACATATTGTGTCTGTGAAGGGTGTGTCCTCGCTCCCCTCTCACTGTACCATTCTCTATTGGCCCACAGGTGGCAGAGTGCTCTCGCTCAGGCTAACTTGGTGGGTCGCTATCAAGAGTGTGTCCCTCTCACTGCATGTACTGTTTATTATTTAGCTCTGCCAGTTACAGTTAAAGGTTGAAAACGACACTATACGTGTTTTTTGTTTTTTTCTCTCAGCGGAGTGCTCTTGCTCTGACTGCCCTTGGCCATCAATCGGTGGCGGAGTTTCTTCACCGTTAATGATGGACTCTCATTGTTGTAGTGTTTGTTTGGCTCCTCTTCAACCCGAAGACGGAAACGACCTCTGATCATCTAAGGGAGAGCCTCTCAGAGGACCCCTGCATGAACTGCAGCTACATGCCCCGCGCAGTGAGGGCTGCTAGGCTGGCCGAGGTGGAACTCCTGGGGGGTCATTCTGACTTGTCTTTTGCAGAGCAGTTGACCCCAGCCCAACCTACCCTATCCAAACGTCGGTCTACTGGGCTGTCTGCTAAGGTAGACTTGCTGACCGCTGAGCTGGGCCAGATGAAGTCTGGCTGAAGAGGATATGGTTTCCTTGGCGGCTTCAGCCACTCTCTTTAATGAGTATGAATATGAGGGGCCCTCCATTGCTTCATGGCCTGGCTGTCATTGCTCGGCTCATAGCTCATTAGATAGGGCCGATGCCAGCTCCATCATTCGTGCGGCGCTGGCTCGCTTGCAGCTGGATGTGAGGCACCCCGAACCGGTGCAGGCTAGTGCTTTCTTCAGGCGCACTCCAGCCCCTGCCGCCTTTCATGTTCCCCCCTCTGACGAATATCTCAAGGAGGTACGTGCATGTTTGAGGGATACTAAAGCTCTCTCCCATCCTACATCTGATGCCGGTAGCCATGCAGGATGTGGCAATATTCGGCCTGGATCGCATGCCAGCTTTTGAGCCAACTATTGCTTCCCTCTTTCGACGAGAGATTGTCACGACGGACGCCTTTCAGGGTGGGGCGCAGTATGGCAAAACAGGACAGCTCAGGGCCTGTGGTCTGCTCACGAGACCCTCGAGTACATCAACTTGTTGGAGCTAAGGGCTGTGCACCTGGTTCTGCGGCATTTCCTGTCGTACCTGAGGGGAAGGCACGTGCTTACAGGTCGGACAACACCTCGGCGGTCTTTCACATAAACCACCAGGGGGGCACCAGATTCACCCAGTTACTGTGGGTGTCCGAGGCTCTTCTGACATGGGCTGCCCCCCACCTGACCAGCCTCTGGGCAATGTTTTTACCTGGAGAGCGGAATCAGGTCGCGGACTTCCTCTCTCGTCAAGAGCCTCCACCGGGGGAGTGGCGACTTCATCCAGATGTGGTACACAGGATCTGGGGTCTTTTCGGCAGGATGGAGGTGGATCTTTTCGCCTCAGAGATGTCAACCCATTGTCCCTTATGGTTTTCTCTGATGGAGAAGAACAGCACTCTTGGCCAGGATGCTCTGGCTCATGCGTGGCCGGAGGGTCTTCTCTATGCCTTTCCACCGTTTCCTCTGATCTTGCAGACACTTCTCAGAGTGCTTAATCAGGGCCACAGCCTTCTTCTGGTGGCCCCCTTCTGGCCAGCCAGGACTTGGTTCTCCCTGCTTCCCAGTCTCTGCTGCAAGGTGCCCTGGCGCCTCCCCGGCAGGGAAGACCTCCTGCCTTCAGCGGTGGGTTTGGGCGCTGAAGGTCCTGACCCGCTGTTGACAGATTGCGTAGAGCCTGTCAGAAATACTATCCTAACATATCCCAACTAATAACACTGTTGGGTGCCACAGGTTTGTATCCCGCTTCTTGAAAGGGGCTCTGAGGTTGCATCCCACGAGCGCCCCCAAGGGCTTCTGCATGGGACCTGCCCCTGGTGCTGGATGCCCAATGCTCTTCTCCCTTTGAACCCTTGGCACAGCTGAGGTGGTTGTCAGCCAAGGCTGCGTTTCTCCTTGCCATCACTTCTGCAAAACGTGTTGGCGAGCTACATGTCTTGTCCGTGAGTGATTCCTGTTTGAGATGGAACTCGGTTGGCTCAGGTGTCACTTTGTGGCCTAATACGGCGTTCCTCCCTAAAGTGCTGGCACGCTCACACCTCAATCAGCCTTTCCACTTGGCACATTTTGACCCCCCTTCAGGAGAAGGAGGGGTTGAGTCTGTTGTGCCCAGTGTGGGCCCTTAGGGCTTATGTGAATGCTACCACCTGCATACATCAGTCTGAGCAATTTTTTGTCTGTTATGGTGGTCGTATGAAAGGCTGTGCTCTCTCAAAGCAGCACCTGTCCCACTGGATTGTGGAGGCCATTGCCTCTGCATACAGAGCGAGTGGTCAATCCCTACCATCCGGAGTGAAATGCCGCTCTACCAGGAGTGTTTCCACGTCATGGGCAACTTTGAGAGGTGTGCTCTTGGAGGAAATATGTGCTGCGGCCTCATGGGCGTCGCCGAGCACGTTCTCACGTTATTACAGGGTGAATGTTGCCACCCCTCATCCATTGGGAGTGGTTCTCTGCCTGAGGTCCTCTGCTGCATCCTTGCGAGGTGGGTAATCAGGCTTCCTCATGATTCTGTTGGTATGAGTCGTCCAGTGTTAAGCACTGCCTCTGGTGGACAGTAAGGATGTAATAGAACAAAAGTTACGAATGTAACTACGGTTCTATGAATCCTGGATGACCACCAGAGTTCTTGGTCACTCGGAATCTTGCGACCCCGGGAGAAGATTCTGTAGGAATGAGCTCGGGGTTGACACCGGAACTTAATACCTTGGCTAGGGTCACCCTGAGGTCACAGGTGACTTTGTTGATATAAATACTCGACCTGCGCAAGCGCGATACAGAATATATTTAGTGTTAAGCACTGCCTCTGGCGGTCATCCAGGATTCATAGAACCGTATTTATATTCGTAACTTTCAATTTCCCACTATCACTACCATTATTCACACTCAACCTCTGTCTGTGTTGTGTTGAAGCCCAGAGCAGCAGCTCACACCTGACTTTGTTGAAGCTGAACCTGAAACTGAAACTGAACCTGGACCTGAATCTGGACCTGAACCTGGACCTGAACCAGAACCCAGCTGTGTGTCCATGAAGAGTGACTGGTCTAAGGATTTGCCTATCTTCTTTAATGATGGTCGTCACTCTGTTGATCCAAGGTGAGGATTTAAAACTGAGAAAAACAAAACTGAATGTTTGTGTTAGATTCTCAATTGTAAAGTATCTGCAAGTTTAAACTTGTCTCCTCCAGAATCTTTGGTCTGAACTGGACTTTAGCAAGCAGGCCACCCATAATCCTTTACTAGGGCAGGTGGCCTTGCCAAGAATCACAGAACAGCAGGGGGCAAACCACAAGCAACCTAGTCCTTACCATCCATATCTGATAGTGATCTACAAGATGCAGCCCACCTGTGTGTTTCACATGGATTCACTCTGTAGCTTTAAAACTGTTGAGTTTCAGTGAAAACACTGTTCTCCTGAATGGCATGACAAAACAATGAGCAAATATTTTTTTTAAATGTATCCACAATCCATTGTTGCACAGTGTAGATTATATTCAGTTTTTATGTGTTTCTAGCAGGAGAAAGCTTGAAGAACCAGAACCCAGCTGTGTGTCCATGAAGAGTGACTGGTCTAGGGATTTGTCTATAAACTTCAAAGATGGACGTTACGCTGTTGATCAAAGGTGAGGATTTAAAACTGAGAACAAAAGAAACTGTGCTGCCTTCCAGTTGGTCTGATCCATTAAACACTGTTGATTTTCTTTCCAACCTGTTCAGCTTTGGGGCATCATTCTCTGGTGCCGTGTACTCATGTTTTGTACTAATATTCAGTTGTTTTCATCAGACAATATTTTCTGTTGTTTTAGATGTGGTTCAGCCCAATATTCACTTGTTTTGTGTTCACACTGAGTTTGTTCAAACAAACCAAAAGAAGTCCTTAGTGAAAGACACTACTTTTTTTCGTAATGGAAAACCAAAAAAGGCGAGTGGAGTCGAGGCGTGTCGAGCAGGTACCATGTAATGGAAAAGCGGCATTAGTTTGCTTCTTAGTTCTTCTTGTTGAATCACAGTGGGATCAGCAGTACAACCAATAATTTAATGTCAGGGGAAACCATCTGATTCAATGTTGTAATCAACACTTTAAGTCAGAGGACCTTTACCTTGTGTTTGTCTCTGTGTGGACAGACATGATGTGAGCTAATTCTTCCTGATTCCTCCACAGACTGGACCAGGAGATCTCAGAGGTTCCCAGCAGTCAGTCTACCCAGCAGCATCAAACACACCTGGACTCCATCTTTATGGTCTGTAAATGTACAACAACTACTTTTACATCTATGCTGTTCACAATCATCTGGTGCACTTTTTAGACCAGAGGATTGTCAGTCTGTCCAACATGGATCTGATGTTTGCTTCCATGATTTCAGTTTGATTTGATTCATATAATCTTCTGTTCCAGCTGCTGGAGGACGACATTGTCACGTTTGTGAAGAACGAGCTGAAGAAGATCCAGAAGGTTCTGAGTCCAGATTACCCAGAATACCCAGACAGTCATAGGGAGGGTGAGGAGGTGTTGGACGGTGAGGATGAAGATCAGAGGAGGAGCAGCAGAGAGGCATTTCTGAAGATCACACTGCACTTCCTGAGGAGAATGAAGCAGGCCGAGCTGGCTGACCGTCTGCACAGCAGTAAGAGGATTTATATCTTTAGGGGAAGTAAACTGCCATATGTACTTTATAAATCATGTATTGATCTTCTTCTTCTTGTGTGTTCTTACAGGAAGTCCTGCTGGAGTTTGTAAGCGTAAACTCAAATCTAACCTAAACAAGAAGTTCCAGTGTGTGTTTGAGGGGATTGCTAAAGCAGGAAACCTAACCCTTCTGAATCAGATGTTCGCAGAGATCTACATCACAAAGGAAGGGACTGCAGAGGTCAATGAAGAACATGAGGTCAAACAGATTGAAACAGCATGCAGGAAACCAGACAGACCAGAAACAACAATCAGACAAGAAGACATCTTTAAAGCCCCACCTGGAAGAGATGAACCAATCAGAACAGTGATGACAAAGGGAGTGGCTGGCATCGGGAAAACAGTCTTAACACAGAAGTTCACTCTGGACTGGGCTGAAGGCAAAGCCAACCAGGACATCCAGTTCACATTTCCATTCACCTTCAGAGAGCTGAATGTGCTGAAAGAGAGAAAGTACAGCTTGGTGGAACTTGTTGATCGCTTTTTTAGTGAAACCAAAGAAGCAGGACTTTGCAGGTTTGAAGAGGTTGTGTTCATCTTTGACGGTCTGGATGAGTGTCGACTTCCTCTTGACTTCCTCAACACTAAAATCCTGACTGATGTTACAGAGTCCACTTCAGTGGATGTGCTGCTGACCAACCTCATCAGGGGGAATCTGCTTCCCTCTGCTCGCCTCTGGATAACCACACGACCTGCAGCAGCCAATCAGATCCCTCCTGGGTGTGTTGACATGGTGACAGAGGTCAGAGGGTTCACTGACTCACAGAAGGAGGAGTACTTCAGGAAGAGATTCAGAGATGAGGAGCAGGCCAGCAGAATCATCTCCCATATCAAGACATCACGAAGCCTCCACATCATGTGTCACATCCCAGTCTTTTGCTGGATCACTGCTGCAGTTCTGGAGGACATGTTGAAGACCAAAGAGGGAGGAGAGCTGCCCAAGACCCTGACTGAGATGTACATCCACTTCCTGGTGGTTCAGTCCAAAGTGAAGAACATTAAGTATGATGGAGGAGCTGAGACAGATCCACACTGGAGTCAAGAGAGCAGGAAGATGATCGAGTCTCTGGGAAAACTGGCTTTTGAACAGCTGCAGAAAGGCAACCTGATCTTCTATGAATCAGACATGACAGAGTGTGGCATCGATATCAGAGCAGCCTCAGTGTACTCAGGAGTGTTCACACAGATCTTTAAAGAGGAGAGAGGACTGTACCAGGACAAGGTGTTCTGCTTCATCCATCTGAGTGTTCAGGAGTTTCTGGCTGCTCTTTATGTCCATCTGACATTCACCGACTCTGGAGTAAACCTGCTGACAGAAGAACAAACATCATCATGGCTGCCTAAAGTCTTCAGAGAAAAACTAAAACATCTCCACCAGAGTGCTGTGGACAAGGCCTTACAGAGTCCAAATGGACATCTGGACTTGTTCCTCCGCTTCCTCCTGGGTCTTTCTCTGCAGACCAATCAGACTCTCTTACGAGGCCTGCTGACACAGACAGGAAGTAGCTCACAGACCAATCAGGAAACAGTCAAGTACATCAAGAAGAAGCTCAACGGGGATCTGTCTGCAGAGAGAAGCATAAATCTGTTCCACTGTCTGAATGAACTGAATGATGGTTCTCTAGTGGAGCAGATCCAACAGGCTTTGAGATCAGGATATCTCTCCAAAGCTAGCCTGTCTCATTCTCAGTGGTCAGCTCTGGTCTTCATCTTACTGTCATCAGAAAAAGATCTGAACGTGTTGGACCTGAAGAAATACTCTGCTTCAGAGGAGGCTCTTCTGAGACTGCTGCCAGTGGTCAAAGCCTCCAAAAAAGCTGTGTAAGTACAGCGATAGTTAGAGTCATATATCATAACTTAAATGCTTTGCTGTCTTTTCAACTTCTTGATTGCTTTTTCTTTATTACCGTCTCTTCAGGCTGAGTGGCTGTAACCTGTCAGAGAGAAGTTGTGAAGCTCTGTCCTCAGTTCTCAGCTCTGAGTCCTCTAGTCTGAGAGAGCTGGACCTGAGTAACAACAACCTGCAGGATTCAGGAGGGAAGCTGCTGTCGGCTGGACTTCAGAGTCCACACTGTAAACTGGAGACTCTCAGGTCAGATCAAGTTAATATAATAATGTTGCATATGATGTAGATGTAGAGATCACAGAATGTATATAAAGATGTAGTGACTGGGTTTCCCACAGAATATATGTTAGTTAAGGTAGTGGGGTGGGGTTTGCTGTCAGACTGTTTATGTGTGTGTGTGTGTGTGGGGGGGGGGGGGTCCTTAACGATACTGTTTTCGATACCATATGTCTTAAAGTACATTTCAAGATCAACAAAAATACATTAAACACAAAACTTTTATTTTTCACCCTAATTGTGACTCAAAACAGTTATCAAAATAAAAAAAATATGGTAACACTGCTCACTCAGAGTAACATTAATAAAACTGGTTGTGCTTTTGGATAGGGTGTTGGAGCTCCGCTCTCTGTCAATATGCAGAGAGGACAGATAAGCTTGCGTTTATGCGTTCAGACGCTTTTAAAACCGAGATTTGGCACCGAAAGATAAATAATTTTTCGATACTCATAGGATGGGAGTATTTTCAGTCGGTACCATAAAAGTTTTGAAGTTCGGTGCCCACTGCCCAGCCTTATAAGGGAGAAAACAGGACAGAGTAACACGGCGGATATCGTTCTCTTTTTTTTTTTTTTTTTTTGACGACAACATAGTTAAAGCGGCAGACATGTCTTGTTTAGGCGGCCGCCTTAACTACAAGTGCTGCTTTTTTTTCTGATAATACTTTAGTCCAGACTCAACCTATGCAATTTTCACATTTTAATATTACTTCTTGTTCGTTATTGTCTCTTCAGGCTGAGTGGCTGTAACCTGTCAAAGAGAAGCTGTGAAGCTCTGTCCTCAGTTCTCAGCTCTGAGTCCTCTAGTCTGAGAGAGCTGGATCTGAGTAACAACAACCTGAAGGATTCAGGAGGGAAGCTGCTGTCGGCTGGACTTCAGAGTCCACACTGTAAACTGGAGACTCTCAGGTCAGGATTCAACAACCTGTTCAACTGATGGTCACCTAAATCCTGATTTGCATTAATAGATAAACTCGTAACGTGCCTAAGATTGTCTCTGCTTGTATGGTTTCAAACAGTTGTGTTTATTTAGTTTCATTTCTTTCCATGTTTTATGTTGTTTTCTTCTCACTCTGTTGTTGGAACTTGAAATATCAGACAGGAATCAGAGAGCTACCAGTAATGTTGTCAGATTGTTGATGGACATTAGTGGGTGTTTGATTGTGAGTAGAAAGAATCAGTGATAATGTTAATGTAACCCCACAGTATCATCAGATCATGTGACATGTTCTGTGTGTTTGCAGTCTGTCAGGCTGTCTGATCTCAGAGGAAATCTGATCTCCTCTGATCTCAGCTCTGAACTCCAACCCCTCCCATCTGAGAGCGCTGGACCTGAGCTACAATCATCCAGGAGACTCAGGAGTGAAGCTGCTGTCGGCTGGACTTAAGGATCCACTCTGGAGACTGGACACTCTCAGGTATAAACACTGGATGAACATTATTCAGCGCTGCTAGCTCTGATGCTAACCGTGCATTTAGTTTCCCATGATGCTTTGGGAGCTGCTTGTTTTTGTCTTGTAAACCAATGGAAGACAGGTCCGTCGCACATTAGGCCCATATAAGGCTGTCAATATGTCATCCAAGGGTCAACAACGATTGTTTATTGTGAGGAGAGATCACTCGAAGTCAGAATAGTAAGATGTGACCAAAGATCGTCTATTACCGTTCTAAACCGCTCTACAGAGAAGAATGGCATCACTGTTTTGAGTTTTGGCATAAGTTTGGGCCTTTTTGAAGAAATGCAAATAGTTTGTCCTTTATATGAGTTATAATGTTCAATATGTTTATTTTTGCACTGGATGACTCAATATATATAGGAGAACTGTTTTAGACAACACTTGTGCTTGTGTAGCATTGCTGTGTGTGTGATATCAATAAATATGACATTATTATTTTGAGTATTGGCACAAGTGAATGTCATGAGGGCAAAAGCGTCTGGACTTTTTTTTTTGAAGAAATGTAGATATTTTGTAAACTGTATAAGTTTTCACAGTTTGACTCCCAAGACATATAAGAAGTGTTTTAGACAGGATATTGGCTTAGCTTGTATTGCTGTGCGTGTGATATCAATACATATCTGTGAGATTCATGTTCTGTTTTATTTATTTATTTGTCACTATGGTCCTACAACCTTTTTTTACATTCAAGTGACCTCACTGCAGCACAAATATTCTGATAGATTGACAGGGTTGATGTTTTACAAGCTTTTTTAATCTCTACAGAGAAAGGTCCATGTACCTTGAAACTACTAACCTCAGGACAGGACTTTTGAGATGTATTTCTCCAGCTTTCAGACTGTTCCTTCATCAGTGTAGAATAATGTGTGAGAGTGATGTAATGCCCCCCCCCCCCCTCCCCCTCCTCCTTTCAGGGTGGAGCCTGCTGGAGTCAGATGGTTGACACCAGGTCTGAGGAAGTGTAAGTCTGTTTTACATTTCATTCATAGAACTATGACATCACTCATTCAACCCTCTGATGTCATCATCAAAGTGCTGATAGGTTAATAACTGCAGCTGTGTTGTGTCTCGTTCTCTCCATCAGATTCCTGTGAACTCACGCTCAACACAAACACAGTGAACAGAAACCTCAAACTGTCTGACAACAACAGGAAGGTGACATATGTGGACGAGCAACAGCCATATCCTGATCATCCTGAGAGGTTTGACTACTGCTATCATCAGCTGCTGTGTAGAGATGGTCTGACTGGTCGCTGTTACTGGGAGGTCGAGAGGAGAGGAGAGGTTGTTATATCAGTGAGTTACAGAGGAATCAGGAGGAGAGGACGCAATGCTGACCGTGTGTTTGGAAATAATGATCATTCCTGGAGTCTGATCTGCTCTGATGTTGATTACTCTGTCTGTCACAATGGCATGCCAACAGACCTCTGTCTCTCCTCCTCCTCTGTCTCTGGTAGAGTAGCAGTGTATGTGGACTGTCCTGCTGGCTTTCTGTCCTTCTACACAGTCTCCTCTGACTCACTGATACACCTCCACACCTTCAACACCACATTCACTCAGCCTCTTTATCCTGGGTTTGGGTTTGGGTTACGGTTGTGTTCCACGTCATATGGTTCCTCAGTGTCTCTGTGTCCTGTGGAGGACGGAGAGTCTCCTCCTGTCAGAGAACCAAACAGTTGAGTCTGATCAGGATCATCAGCTGATGTTAGTGAGGAGAATGTGGGTATCACCAATGATTTCCTGAATGGATTAGATTCTGCTCCAAACAGCTAAATGACATGTAATGCTCTTCATCATCGTCTCCAAAAGCTGCATTCAGCAACGACCTCGCTGCTTATCTGACAGCTTTAGTTCCTTTACACATTCAGATTATTAAAACTAAATATAATCAGATCATAAATGATGATGTATTATTACAGATTACTAGCTGCAGCATTAAATTCATCAGTCATTAGAAACCAGTAATATCATACTGTTTATTCTGCAGAATCACCACTTTTACTTTTTGTACTTTAACTTTAAGTATTTTTATGCTGATACTTTTGTACTTTTACTTATTTCTACACTGTGGTATCAGTACTTTTACTTGATTAGTTTGTGGTGTATATTATATTCTTATTTTTTATTATGATATAATATTTTTATTTTGTTTTTATAATTCTAAGAGTCAGTCGGTTTTGTTGTTAGTAAACCTCCGTACAGATCTGGGGTCTCATTTATAAATGAGTGTAGGATCTTTACTAAAAGTGTACATACATCCAAAAGCCAAAAATGGCGTATGCCAAAAAAAAAAAATCAGATTTATAAAACCGTGCGTACGCACATCTGTAAGCAATGTTCCCTTTATAAATCAGAGTTTACCCACAAGTGTGCATACATGAATCAGCCTCTTATCCCGCCCTGTACACGCCCATTTTTTAACCATAAATAGTCAATGCAAAGCACCTCATAAATTCTGATGAGTGTGTTAATGACCCTGGCGTGTGATTGTTCTTTCGTTACGCTGAATCATGACGACAGGTGGGGAAAAGCAATTAAGCGTAACTTCGCGTTGCCCTCTCTACTGGACCCAATTCAGTACATAGATCCAAGAGCACAGCTTTAGGGAATTTAAATCGTCATCGTCATGGTCCAGTCATCGTCATGGTCCAGTCATCGTCATGGTTCAGTCATCATCATGGTCCAGTCATCGTCATGGTCCCTTAAGCCTCTTTCGCTCCTGATTCTCTTCTGATTCTTCCATTGGCGTGGTCCTCCTGCAGGGCCAGCAATACCATAATGCAGCGTTATGC
>NC_050174.1:32643811-32663811 GCF_008315115.2 Sander lucioperca | reverse complement strand
AAGAACAAGAAGCATTTAGGGATCGCAAAGGTGGTCTTCGACACGGTGAAAGCGGCGAGAGACGCCGTGCAGCACCTCCATCAGACCTCAGTGATGGGAAACGTTATCCACGTGGAAATAGATCCTAAAGGTAACACGGATTCGGGGAATACCTTATACTTCTCATGCATTTAATGTATGAATCTTCTGGGTTTTTTTCAACCTGAATGCTTTTTTTCTATGTTTTTGTGTCTAAGTGACTGACGGGAACAACAATCTTTGAAAATGGTCGAGTAATAAGCTAGAATGCTGTAACTAAGTGTCTGACAACATTATGAAAGGATCCCTACAGAGATAGACCTTTTAGTTAAAGAGTAAGATCCTTTTATCCCGGATTCGACTCCGACCTGCGGCCCTTTGCTGCAGGTCATTCCCCCCTCTCTCTCCCCGTTCATTTCTTCAGCTGTCCTGTCAAAATAAAGGCCTAAAAATAATTTTTTTTAAAAAAGTCGTGATTATTTACATGGAGTCTGGTGGAGTTTGGTGATGGTGATTTCGGGGCTGTTTGATGTTAAACTAAAAGGATCTTCCTCTTTAACTAAAAGGTCTATCTCTGTAGGGATCCATCCCATAATGTTGTCACACACTTAGAATAATAATCTGAGTCTGTCAGCAGCAACAACAGAACTTTTAGTGACTCTAACTGCTGCTGAACATTAGTCATGTAGGGTTACATTACAGCTTGGTTCTAGTTTAATACTGGACCAGTTTCACAGATTGTTGTTCCATCAGACTCTCAGACACACAAACATGGGAAAAAAGAGTCCATGTTGGAAAGTACCAAAGTTACCCTTTAATCTTGTTGTTGTTGGTGTTGTTGAATGTTACCTTCCTCAGGTGAAAACAGAGCGCGGCATCTGCAGCTGCTCTGCCGAGGCTTTTCCACTCCGTGGACGCTGCCGGTGGGCAGCAGTGAGCCTACGCTTCAGAGCTTAATCGACAGTCTGCTGGTAAACATTTTAAAATCACATCTATTATTATATACCATTGCCAGGTTCATTCTTGTATTCTGTGTTTCTACTACAACATGTTTACATGCTTTAATGTTCGAAAAACACTTTATTTTTCTCATACCGTATGTCTGAATATACCTGATGTATTCAGGGCTTGACATTAGCACCCCGCTGTAGATTTCGGCAGTGGCGTATAACACAGTCACTCTCACTAGCCACTTTGGCGGGTGGCATGCCTTTATATTCTAACAATGGTGGCTGGAGTACTGGGCCTCCGCACGACCGCTGTACAACACGATCTAAGCGCACGGTGTGAAGCGCCTGGCGCAGGTGTGTTTAGGGCGTGTACGAATCCACTTTTGCTAGATTAACGGTGGAAAAAAGGGTCCGTGCGCCGGGCGCATGGTTCAAAAGGGTTGTACTTAATGTCTTCATTACAGTTTTTCTCGATTCTTTACACACATTTTCTGAAAGCATGCCTCATATTCTCAGAACTCTACACACAAATCAAAACACACACACACACACACACACACACAATGGGCAAAACCCCTCAATTCTCCTGCACAATGAAACTTTACATTCTAAACAATGTTATTTCTTCTCAAAATGGTATTTTGTTTTCAAATGACCACACAAACCATCCTATGAACAGACATTTAGAAGAACCAGCTGAACACTGACGTGCTCAATGGAAAACACTGAAAACACTTCTCCATTCATCACAATGACTTAGGCCTTTTTTTGGTTCAGTGTTACACTTACTACAGACAGTACATAAGTGTGTTGTAAAATATTTGAGAATATTGTTCTTATACTCAAACACAAATACACGGTAACAAATATATTTTATTTTTCATCCCATTACAAACCAACACAAAGTTGCACATACAGTGGTCTACATACAAAACAACAGAAGAATTTACTGTATACAGTTACATAAAATAATACCGTAATAATAAAAAGCTATGCTTCATCCTCTCTTGTGTTTGGGTCTGGCCACAGCACCTCATCCACATCACAAGCAATGTTTCCCCTGGCCAAGCAGCAGGGGAAATATGGCCTAGCATGGCGATTCCAGCCATGAAAAGCATCAGCTGAAATATCTCCACCTGCGTCCTCCATAGCTTGGAGAAGAGGTACACGCGTTTGTGGATTTCGGTCATACACTTTCCATCTCCAGGCAGAAAAAAAATCTCCAAAACAGAAGAGCTCACCTGTTGCCCTTTTATGCTAAAGCTCTGATTGCTGATTGTAAAACTGTGTGATGGATGTTTGCCCATGTGATGAGTCAGTGTTCATATTTTAATGTCAGTGTGTTCCTTGTGAAAAGAAGAGCTTTTCTTCATGAAAATTGTGCCAAATGCAGAGAATTGTGTGTAGTGTTTTGAAAAAAGTGTGTTTTAGAACTGCAATTTGAGTGTAAAGCAGGAATTGTGCTTGTAGTTTAGCAGAATTGGTTAAGGGGGTTGGTGCATGAGTTACATGTTGTGGTCATTGTGTCTCAAGTACCAGTATTTGTGTGTAAATAATTGAGAAAATCAGAGGTGTGTTTTGGGGTAACATGCAATCAACCAATCAGAGATCATCTCCCATTCCCTTTAAAAGTCAGGCGCGTTTGGACCTTGGAGCATTGCTGTTATGATGGAGGATATATTATTATTTGTAATCTTCTGCATGTGTGTGTGTGTGTGTGTGTGCTGCTGTGTGTCCCTGTGTGTGTAACAAGCATAGTGTGCACGTGCTGTGCACGAGCCTAGGAGCATTTTACTAATGCTCTGTTAAAATAACAATGAAATGCTGCGTTATTGACTTTAGACCAGGTTTTTGTTGGTCAATGGTGCCATCACTTCCCACTGCCTCAAGATAGCAATACTCCCAGAATGCACCTGAACAATTCAATTCAATTTTCAATTGAAAAAAAAAAGGGAACACACCTCCCTGTAAGACCAGCACGCCCATGGGCCACAGATAGGCACAGGTGCATTATTTAAACAGCGCGGGCGCTGGGTGGGAAACTGACAACTGCGTCGGTCTTAAACTAGCAAAGACACTTGCGTCGGGCTTTGTGCTATCTATTTATTAAAACGTAAAAAATGCACAGCCAACATTTTAACATTATAGATACAACAGTCTGCTTTAATAATGATTCTCATGTTGTTTTCTCTACCAGGGCAGCGCAGCCAATCAGCGGCAGGCGAGCAGCTTAAGCCCCGCCCTGTCTCTGGACACAGCCTACTCCAGTATTTGGCAGGACACGCCGGGCAGCTTCGGCTTCACCCCTCGCTCTCAGGGAACTCCCTGCTTCTCCCAGGACTCGTGTTACTCCAGTCTGCAGGCGACTCCCGTCCTGCAGGGGGAGCCCTCCGTCTCTGTCCTCAGTGTTCACAACCCCTTGAGACGTAAACTCGCGGCGAGGTTTCACAGCAGACGATCCGCCGAAGACCCTGACGTCTTTTTAAAGCATTACAACAACGCAAGCAGCAGACAGCAGCTCGCTCTGTGCAATCACAACGCACAATCCTCCACTCACAACAACACAGACCTCGCCTCCCTCGCTCAGGAGTCCACAGACGGGTTCGGGGTCACCGGTACGTCCCCAGACTCTTTCAGCATCCTGAGATTTAACTTCACAGCCGCCCAGCAGATGGCCGCTTCCTCGCCGCCGCGGCAACACCAACGCATCACAGACGGTTCCTCCGAGAGTTTGGACTCCCGAATTGAGAGTTTGCTGACAAACGGCCAGATTGAACCGTCCCACTTGGACAGGAAGACTTTAAAGTATCTGGATCAGGATCAGGACAGTCCGACCTCGCCGCTCTCAGACGAATCGCTTGTTTGCACTTCCTGTGACATCACAACCGGCTGCCATTGCCACGACGATGTGGAGGACGTCGGTGCGTTGTCGCTGGAGGATGAAACTACTCAAGCTGTTTTGTTTCTAACGAGAAGCTCCCCCCAGTCTCCGTCTGATTTCACACAGAAGGTTCACGGAAACACGGTAAGTCCTCCAATGGGCAGGGCTTAGTTGATATTTTTGATCTTTTTTGAAAATCAGTTCCCTCGGTTTTATAAACGTGCGCAAAGTTAGAAAGATATTCACAGATTTGAACTTCCGGTATCAGTTACTCTATAGCGAAATGTTATTATGTTATTACATCACAAACGACGCATCTTTCCTACCGTAGTGAGGTTAACAACGAGCTACAAACTCATTTTCATCAAAACGAGCCGTCCTCCAACCTGGAGAAATAGCACTGGTCTCTACGAGTAAGACCAGTGCTTAGGGACCGTCTACAAACCAGAGTAGTTACAGGACTAGAGTAATTGATCCCGGACCACGTTTACAAAACTGAACCAAAAAAAACGATTCGTAATCCGTGCGTACAGTTTATAAAACCGAGGGAACAGATTTTTATTCTGTGCGGTTTAGATGGTTTAGTTTTTTTCCTCATCTGACCCCAGGGGGGCTCCGTAGTTTTTCAAAGTATTTGTCCCCTTTTTTCACAGACCCAGAATTCTGAAGAATTTAGGAATTATCTAAGAATTAAGATTGGACACAATAGCAGAAACTCACAGCTGAAAACTGTAAAAAAAAAAACGTATTCCACAGATTCTGGTTTTTATGTAGATCTACCAACTATTAATTCAGATTTGAACATGTTTTTGTTCAGGAGCATCGTGCAGCGAATGAAGACGAGGAGCACAGACGGTGCCAGGCTCCGTCCACTCACTTCCCCCCCGCCATCGCTCCTCCAAACTTTAAATCTGTCCTCTCCCATCCACCCGTCCCCCCTTACCCTTTCCCCGTCCCTCCCTTTTCCCCGTCTGTTCCACTGGTTCCACCTCGCTTGCCGAACGGCACCATCCCCATCCCACCACCAGGCTGGATCCCTCCTCCAGGCCGTCCCATTCCTCCTCCGGGCTGTCCCATTCCTCCTCCGGGCCGTCCCATTCCTCCACCGGGCCGTCCCATTCCTCCTCCAGGCCATCCCATTCCTCCTCCAGGTCGTCCCATTCCTCCTCCAGGCCGTCCCATTCCTCCACCAGGCCGTCCCATTCCTCCTCCAGGCCGTCATATTCGTCTTCCAGGCCGTCCCATTCCTCCTCCGGGCCGTCATATTCGTCTTCTAGGCCGTCCCATTCCTCCTCCCTTCATTCCTCCCCCTCCAGCTTTCCTCGGACCTCCTCCATCTTTCCCCGTGCACGCTGCGTACCCGTTACCCCCGCGGCCTGCAGGCCCGTTGGTTAAACCTCCCCCGTTCCCTCGACCGCCCTTTCTCGCTCCCCCGTTCCCCAGGTTTAACCCCTTCGTCCCTCCGCCGGGCTATCCCGCTGCGCCGATAAAGAACCCTCACGAAGTCACGGTGGAAAAGGTTTTAGAAGTTATAGTGGATGAACTGAGGTCGATCATTAAGAAGGACATTACACGCAGAGTGATTGAAGGCGGCGCGTTCAAGGCGTTTGAGGACTGGTGGGACCGTCAAGAGAAGACAACTAAGGTTAGTTATCTACCTCACACACACACACACACACACACACACATGCACGCAAACGTACACACACACTCACTCGCGTTTTTTATTCTGATTATTAGAGTAGATGTAAACACACAGATGAAGAATAATGTGTTGTTGTTGTTGTTTTTCTTCATAAGATCCAAGTTTCTCCGGTGAAGAGCGGAGCAGCGAGGAACAAACTTCTGAATCCACTCGGTCACATCGGCGGCCAAAAGAGCCAAAAACCTCCACTGCCGTCCTTCAGGGTAAACTGTGAAGCACAACGGCTTTTATTTACCCTCACACACACACACACACACACACACACACACACACACACACACACACACACACACACACACACACACAGACACACACACACACACACACACACACACACACACACACACACACACACACACACACACACACACACACACACACACACACACACACACACACACAAATAGAGACACACACACACACACACAGATAGACACACACACACACACACACACACACACACACACACACACACACACACACACACACACACACACACACACACACACACACACATGCAGACACACACACACACACACACACACACACACACACACACACACACACACACACACACACACACACACACACACACACACACACACACACACACACACACACACACACACACACACACACACACACACACACACACACACACACACACACACACACACACACACACACACACACACACACACAGCACACACACACACAGACACACACACACACACACACAGACACACACACACACACACACACACACACACACACACACACACACACACACACACACACACACACACACACACACACACACACACACACACACACACACACACACACACACACACCCTCTGAGTGATGATTATGAAAGTAAAGGACTTGTTGTCGTTCAGGTAAAGAGGACGAGAGACGATGACGTCGTTACGTCAGAAGAGACAGAAACTGTGACGTGTTCTACTCACCAGAACTCTGGTAACCAACTCTTCCACAAATATTAAAGGACGCCTGTTATGCTTTCATGTATTTTCTGTCATATCTATAATCAACCCCACACGGGTTACAACCCTCCCAATTAATCAAAAAAGGGCTTTTTTCAAAGTTGTTCCTTTTCAATGTTTTTCTTGCTTTTTCTGAGTTTTTGTCATCTTTCTTTCGAATTTGTTTTGGCATTTTTGTCTCCTTTTTCAAGGTTTTTTGGGACATTTCTTCATACATTTGTCGTCTTTTGATGTTTTTGTCACTTTTTTTTCGATGTTTTTGTGGTCTTTTTTCAAAGACATGTCCCAGGACCTCCTTAGATAGATCTCAACCCCCCCAATTTGGATCTATATAACAATAACAATTATGCATTTTATTCATATGACACTCAGAGACACTTCATAGAGCTGGTGTTCTTCTCCACGCAGGATAGAAGCAATCCTACATGTAGAAACATGCTAACGCCAGGGAAAGATCTAACTTTAGATTGTTAATTTCTCCCAAATTTTGGGTCAAAATCCTGCCTGAACATGTCCGGTTGTGTAATATTTGGTTTAGATTTTTGACTGTATAAAGTCTCACTTTACACTCTGTCTGATATACTCCAAACTAAATACAAGTGTGAACGTTAACACGGTTTATAATAGGTCTCCTTTAACTCATGTATCTGATCCAGACTGTGATCGTCTGTGTGTCTCTCTGAGCGTAGATGTGAAACAGGGCGAGGACGAAGCCAAACTTTGTTCTGAGAGAACCAAACGCAGACACGCACGCCCGCACGCACTCGACAGCGACAGCGATGACGATGATGACGGAGAGGAGGAAGAAGAAGAAGAAGAGAACACGCTTCAGGATGAAGAAACATCAGAAGAAGTGGAGGCGATGGGACCGGCTGCTGCTGATCCTCAAAGTCTGGTAAATAATGAGTTAGAAAGTTAGAAAACACTACGGAGTTCCTAAAGCAGCAAACGTTGAAAGTCCGAAATCTGGAACAATTGGGAATAGCTAAACAACATTTATTAAACTCACTTTCAACTTTTACGTTTTACATTTATTGGGGTTAAGTTCTCTGTTCTCCTGCTCATCTTTCGGACTGATTTAGGTACTGTGTGTGTGTGTGTGTGTGTATGTGTGTGTGTGTGTGCGTGCGTGCGTGTCTGTCTGTGTGTGTGTGTGTGTGTGTGTGCGTGCGTGCGTGCGTGCGTGCGTGCGTGCGTGTCTGTCTGTGTGTGTGTGTGTGTGTGTGTGTGTGTGTGTGGTACATAGAACTCGGTGACGTTAACCAACGGTGCCATTTTTTTTTATGCTATTGTTGCTTTTTCAACATTTTTTTCCGACTTTTTTGTATCTTTTTCCCACGTTTTTATCGCCTTATTTCAACGTTTTTTGGTTATTGTCGCCTTTTTGAGTTTTTTTTTTAACGTTTTTGTTGCTTTTTCCGAGGTTTTTGTCTCTTTTCTCAACACATGCAGACACGTCCCGGGACGTCCCAAGCTAGTTGGAGATCTCTGGAGAATGTTGAACCCGAAGTTAGGCCCTTGCAGTATATTTATCTCTATAACTCGTGCTGTGATTAGTGTGACAGAGACGGTGATGAAGGTGATGGCGCCGATCAGCTGGAGGAAGAACAACCCGCTGAGGACGAAGATGCTGTCCGAAGCAGCGACGGAGAGCGGGGCTCAGATCTCGGTACGTTAAACGTCATGAACAATCACATACGCCCACACTGTAAACCTTTGGTGTAAAATGTACAGCTAAAATCTCACAGTATCTTACTGTTTCAATGTTATACAGGGCTAAGGGCTCCTGCACACTGGCTGCGTGGCGTGAGCGTGGCGTGAGCGTGGCGTTTCTGTTGCGTGGCGTTTTCTATGTCTTTACACACCAGAAAGGTGTCTGAGGCGGCGCTGCTGCTGCTAGCCTTGTCTGGACACATGCATGTTTCTCATAAACATAAACATAAATATATACTGATCTGATTACAGCAAAGACAACGTCGGCAGGATTGACGGCAAAATAGGCTCCAGAATATTTGGTTCTGTATTGACAGGTGCAATATTCAAAAAATCTATAATTATTTATTATTTTTTTAAATGACATTTATATCTGCGTTTATGTCAAAACCTCGAGACTTTCAAACATCAACATGTAATGTATTAAATGTATTTGTGTTAAAATGACATATAAACATCTTTTCCTATTCTATGTTGCCTGGAAACACTTCAAACACGCTTGCGTGTGGTGTGAAAAATAGGCGTCGGTCCTATTTCTAGCACGCATGCGTTTTCGGCAGGCAGTGTGCACGCTCTAACCTGTTAACATGGGAGCCGAAATAAAAACGGACACGCCACGCAGGCAGTGTGCAGGAGCCCGTAGTCTCACATGTCCAGACCTATATTGTTAATAGAAATGCTGTAAATTCAAATACTACAGTAAGAAACTGTTTACAGTAAAATACCTTAAATGTAAAACCAGTTTGCTTACTGTAAATAAACAGTTTAGTGGCGAAGCTGCTGCCTGTGTAAGAAGTTTAACAGTGTATACTACCACACACACACACACACACACACACACACACACACACACACACACACACACACACAGAGCCACTAAACTATGAGTCAGTGTACGTCTGCTTCTTTTGTCAACAACAGAGAGTTTTCCAGAGAGCAGCTGCTCGGAGGAGAGCGAGTTCTCATCAGACTCGTTGGACAGTTTCGAGGACTCGTTGTGCTGCGACATCAGTCCCGAAGACGTGGAGGAGGACGGAGACGTGGAGGAGGAAGACGTGGAGGAGGACGGAGACGTGGAGGAGGAAGACGTGGAGGAGGACGGAGACGTGGAGGAGGACGTGGAGGAGGATGGAGACGTGGAGGAGGACGTGGAGGAGGACGGCGGCGAGGAGGAGGACGGCGGCGAGGACCGTGAAGCTGTTCTAGAGTGTATCGTCATCTCGTCAGACGAAGAGCCGATGGAGACGGAGATGTCGGCCCCGCTGACCCCCGGCGCTCTGCTGGAACCAGAGGAGACCCACAAAACTTCCTGTTTCCTGGAGGATAATAGTAGCACTTCCTGTTTCCTGGAGGACAATAGGAACACTTCCTGTTTCCTGGAGGATAACCAGAACACTTCCTGTTTTCTGGAGGACAATCGGAACTCTTCCTGTTTCCTGGACGTCATGATGGAGCTGCAAACCAGCGAGGACCAGGACCGCAGCCCACCGCCGTCGCCCGCAGGACTCCCAGGTTAGAGGGACCAGAGTTATTACAAGACCTGCACTAGACATGGACCAGTTATTACTAGACCTGTACTAGACATGGACCAGTTACTACTAGACCTGCACTAGACATGGACCAGAGTTATTACTAGACCTGCACTGGACATGGACCAGTTATTACTAGACCTGTACTAGACATGGACCGGTTACTACTAGACCTGCACTAGACATGGACCAGTTATTACTAGACCTGCACTAGACATGGACCAGTTATTATTAGACCTGCACTACATGGACCGGTTATTATTAGACCTGCACTAGACATGGACCGGTTATTACTAGACCTGTACTAGACATGGACCAGTTATTACTAGACCTGCACTAGACATGGACCAGAGTTATTACTAGACCTGCACTAGTCATGGACCAGTTATTACTAGACCTGCACTAGACATGGACCAGTTATTACTAGACCTGCACTACATGGACCAGTTATTACTAGACCTGCACTACATGGACCGGTTATTACTAGACCTGCACTAGACATGGACCAGTTATTACTAGACCTGCACTAGACATGGACCGGTTATTACTAGACCTGTACTAGACATGGACCAGTTATTACTAGACCTGTACTAGACATGGACCAGTTATTACTAGACCTGCACTAGACATGGACCAGTTATTACTAGACCTGTACTAGACATGGACCGGTTATTACTAGACCTGTACTAGACATGGACCGGTTATTACTAGACCTGTACTAGACATGGACCAGTTATTACTAGACCTGCACTACACATGGACCGGTTATTACTAGACCTGCACTACATGGACCGGTTATTACTAGACCTGCACTAGACATGGACCAGTTATTACTAGACCTGCACTAGACATGGACCAGTTATTACTAGACCTGCACTAGACATGGACCAGTTATTACTAGACCTGCACTAGACATGGGACCGTTATTACTAGACCTGCACTACATGGACCGGTTATTACTAGACCTGCACTAGACATGGACCAGTTATTACTAGACCTGCACTAGACATGGACCAGTTATTACTAGACCTGCACTAGACATGGACCAGTTATTACTAGACCTGCACTAGACATGGGCCAGTTATTACTAGACCTGTACTAGACATGGACCAGTTATTACTAGACCTGTACTGGACATGGACCAGTTATTACTAGACCTGTACTGGACATGGACCAGTTATTACTAGACCTGTACTAGACATGGACCAGTTATTACTAGACCTGCACTAGACATGGACCAGTTATTACTAGACCTGTACTAGACATGGACCAGTTATTACTAGACCTGTACTAGACATGGACCAGTTATTACTAGACCTGTACTAGACATGGACCAGTTATTACTAGACCTGCACTAGACATGGACCAGTTATTACTAGACCTGTACTGGACATGGACCGGTTATTACTAGACCTGTACTAGACATGGACCAGTTATTACTAGACCTGTACTAGACATGGACCAGTTATTACTAGACCTGCACTAGACATGGACCAGTTATTACTAGACCTGCACTACACATGGACCAGTTATTACTAGACCTGCACTAGACATGGACCAGTTATTACTAGACCTGTACTAGACATGGACCAGTTATTACTAGACCTGTACTAGACATGGACCAGTTATTACTAGACCTGCACTAGACATGGACCAGTTATTACTAGACCTGCACTAGACATGGACCAGTTATTACTAGACCTGTACTAGACATGGACCAGTTATTACTAGACCTGTACCAGACATGGACCAGTTATTACTAGACCTGCACTAGACATGGACCAGTTATTACTAGACCTGTACTGGACATGGACCGGTTATTACTAGACCTGTACCAGACATGGACCAGTTATTACTAGACCTGTACTAGACATGGACCAGTTATTACTAGACCTGTACCAGACATGGACCAGTTATTACTAGACCTGCACTAGACATGGACCAGTTATTACTAGACCTGTACTTGACATGGACCGGTTATTACTAGACCTGCACTAGACATGGACCAGTTATTACTAGACCTGCACTAGACATGGACCAGTTATTACTAGACCTGTACTGGACATGGACCGGTTATTACTAGACCTGCACTAGACATGGACCGGTTATTACTAGACCTGCACTAGACATGGACCAGTATGAGATTCTGACGATATGATAACCTTCAGCAAAAATACTACGGTTTCACAGTTTTGCAGTATTGTAATAATGTCTTTGTGCACACACATCCATGTGCTCTCTCAGTACTACACAGAGTCGCAGAACCAGATGTACACAATGGTGGAAGACTGAACAATAGACGTGACACCAGCTCAGTTTATTTTTGAAGTACTAACTTAGTCTGCTTAGTAAAGTTACGTTAGGAAGGAAAATAGCTGACGACCTCCAGGATTTCGCGGAATTGTTTTTGAGATTGTTGCGGCCCAAAATGCCTGATTTTGCGGAAGCTTTTGTAAAAAATTGCGATAAAAGTTTGTTTGTTGCAATGAAGTGGCGAGAGACAGTGAAAGTTGCAAAAAAAGTTGTGATTTCTTTTTTTTTTGTATAGTTCTTTAAAAATAAAAAGGTAACTTGTTTCAGGGAGAGTAAAACTACTGTGGGCTGAGTTTTCCTAGTAACCAAAAAGGCTCAGGATGCTGCAAATGTTGGTATATCCTGGCCTGGGACACACATTCATATGGTTTAATAAAGTACTTATTGGACTTTAACTTAGTATTGCGCTTACTATAACTAGCGTAGCTGTCCTCAATTTAGGTAATCGTGTCGTCTCATCTCTGGTTTTTCTTGCATCCACCGTGTGTGTTTGTGTGTGTGTGTGTGTGTGTTTGTGTGTGTGCGCCGGTGTCAGTCGTGAAGGGGGAACGGAGCAGCGAGCCGACAGGATTGAAACGGCAGCAGCTTCAGCGACTTGAAAAAAACGTTACAGCGTACATTGATGTAAAAATGTATACAGTAAGGTCTGAAATGTTTTGCACAGTCTTTTGCTGTACGTTTTGTTGGTAAATGTGAGATGTTCGAGTCACACACCTCTCGTCTTCATGTCAGAAACAAGGAAATGATCAACCCGTTCTTTCCCACATAGCTGGCTTCAGTCTTTTTAGACGTGCACCGTGTCACAGAGAGCCTGATGAGCCTGTTCATGTGAGCACTTCAGATGAGATTGGAGTTTGCAAATTCAATGTAGTTGTTGAATCCTGTTGTTGTTTCTCTGCGCAGTGGCCGAGCCACACCTGGACGTGGAGATGGAGAGCCCTGATTGGCTGGAGGAGTCTCCCTGCAGGCCGGTGACTCCGACTGGCTCCCTGCCGGACAGCGACCCAGACCTCCGGATCAGAAGCTCGTCTCCGGCGGCAGCAGAGGAGGTGGAGCGGCCGCCGACGCCAGGGAAAGGCATCGTAGTCGGACCGGAGAGCGAAGACTCTGCTGATGATGAAGTCGTCTCTCTGTCTTCTGCAGACAGCGAGCTCGTTCTCGCTTCCTCCGACCCCCCGGACTCGTTCCCTTCATACCAGGAAATCCCCCAAACTCCCGGCAGAGAGGAGAGACTCGGATGGACTCGGTGCAGCTCTGGCAGAGAGGCGGCAACGCCAGAAAGCAGCCCACCGCTGGTAAACCTGTACGTCACGGCCCCGAAGACTCCCGGGAGAGACATCATCATACCCAGAAGATCCTTATTCCACACCAGGAAAACACAAAGGTGCACACACGCACACACACACACACACACACACACGCACACACACACACACACACACGCACGCACGCACGCACGCACGCACGCACGCACACACACACACACGCACACACACACACACACACACACACACACACACACACACACACACGCACACACACGCACGCACACACACACGCACACACACACACACACGCACGCACGTACACACACACGCATGCACGCACGACACACACGCACAGACACACACACACACAGACACACACACACACACACACACACACACACACACAGAGACACAGACGCACACACAGATACACACAGAGACACACAAATACACACACACACACACACACAAACACACAGATACACACACACACACACACACACAGAGAGAGAGACACAGACCGACACGCAGACACACACTCACGCACGCACAGAGACGCACACACACACACACACACGCACACACACACACACACACACACACACACACACACACACACACACACACACACACACAGAGACAGACAGACCCACAAACACTGAATCTCCGTGTTTTTTTGTGTTTTCATCTGTTTTTTTTCCTGTTCGTATTTTACAGTTGATTGTTTGAAATATATAAAACATAAAAAACAAATCATCTCAACTAACTTTTCTCCGTGTTTTCTCCGTGCAGCCTCTCGCAGTCTTCCTCCGACTCCTCCGACGGGAACGCTGCCTGGATGAGTTCCGGCATGAGAACGAAGCCGCTGCGGGGGCTGGAGAACATGCCGGGGCGTCTGGGCGAGACGGAGAAATCCTTACGGAGGAGAAAACACTGGAGGAGGTGGAGGAGGTGGAGGAGGTGGAGGAGGAGGATCCGTCATCGGAGGAGGATCGCCGGCTCCCTGTCCTCGCAGCGTGAGCCTGGGCCGTGGCGTTCCCGCGGCCAGGAGACGAGGATCCTGCACAGCGTCTGGACGGACGGCCTGGACGAAGAAGACGCGCGGCTGCTGCGGTGCACGTACGAACGGCTGCAGGCGCACGATAGCGGCCTCGGCTGGATCAGTGACACGCGTTGGGTTCCTCACCCTCATATCCTTTAACAACATTAAACCACATCAACCGAAGTTGGTTTGAGTTTGGGTGTATTTGCGCAATGATAAAGTTTCTATATTATTATTAAAAAAAGTGTCAGAAATGTTGAAATAATCATCAAAAACGTTTCGAAAAAAGATTTGTTGAAAAAGCGAAAAAACTTGAAAATAAAAGGCCGTTAAAAAAAGCTTTGAAAAGGTCGGAAAAAAGGATAAAAAATATTGAAATAATCATTAAAAAATTCAGGAAAAATACGTTCTAAAAAGGCGTCAAAAAACGTTGAAAAAAACGCAAAGATTTATTGAAAAAGTGACCAAAACTTCAAAATTAAAAGTCATTAAAAAAAGTGTCAGAAATGTTAAAAATCATCAAAAATGTCTGAATTTTTTCTTCTTCTTAAAAGCGTCAAAAAACGCTTTGAAAATGTTGGGAAAAAAAAGATAAAAAATGTTGAAATAATCCTCAAAAATGTCGATTGAAAAACACTTCCAAAAAAGCGTTGAAAAGCAACAAAAACTTCAAAAAAAAAGCTTTAAAAAATATTGAAATAATCATCAAGAACTTCAGAAAAAAAATTCTAAAAAGGCGTCAAAAAACGTTGAAAAAAGTGCAAAAACTCAAAATAAAAGGCTGTTAAAAAAAGCTTTGAAAATGTCGGAAAAAAAGTAAACAAATGTCATTTTTGTAACTTTTTTCGAGGTTTTTGTCTGTTTCTGTCTTGTTTTTGTCTGTGAAATGTGATGAAACAGTAACCTTATTGTCTGTGAATCACGATGATCCTGAGCTGCGTCTCACTGACTAAAGTCGTGGCGGAGAAGAGTTCAGAACACGATCACCGGACCGGCTCGGCTCGCAGCGAAGGCTTCTACAGAATCAGCCGGAGAGAGAAGATGAAATATCTCAATGACACGACGCCAGCGGCTGAGCTTCCCTCCACCAGCTCTCAGGTACCGACCCAGGAATGTAACTAAGTACATTTAAGTACACATGTTGAGGTACTTGTACTCAGAGCCGGCCCGAACCAGTTCATCGGTACCTTAGACAAGATTTCAGCTGTTTTTGACGCTTTTATAAAGTTTATATTTGTTTTTGTTTTTTCAATATTTTTTTCCCCAACGTTTTTTTTTTTCTCGCTTTTTCAGCATTTTGACATTATTTATGAATCATAGTTTCTTTTCCTTATTATCCTAATTTATTTATTCTGTTTGTTTTGT
Source organism: Sander lucioperca (assembly GCF_008315115.2). Taxonomy (NCBI): domain Eukaryota; kingdom Metazoa; phylum Chordata; class Actinopteri; order Perciformes; family Percidae; genus Sander; species Sander lucioperca. Next base: position 32,648,023 of record NC_050174.1, on the reverse strand, counting down.
TTCAGTCTTTGTAATTTGTCTCAATGTCGTTGTAGAAGAGGGCCGTCTCTCTCTTACACACACACACACACACAGACACACACACACACACACACACACACACACACACAGACGCAGACACACACACACACACACACACACTCACACACACACAGACACACACAGACACACACACACACACACACGTACTAGTACGTATACACACACACACACAGACACGCAGACACACACACACACAGACGCAGACACACGCACGCACACACACACACACACACACACACACACACACACACACACACGCACGCGCACAAAAAAACTTGAAAATAAAAGGCCGTTAAAAAAAGGCCGTCCGTCCAGACGCTGTGCAGGATCCTCGTCTCCTGGCCGTGGGAACTCCACGGCCCAGGCTCACGCTGCGAGGTCAGACACACACACACACACACACACGCAGACACACACACACAGACACACACACACACACACATACACAGACACACACACACACACACACACACCTCTGCCATCTCTCGGCGCTCTGGAGGATAAATAACGGTTGAATGAATGAACGTGAATGTTTGTTAATGCCGTCTTGTGTTTCAGCAGGGAACCAGTTCACTGCGTGCTGGATCGGACTTCCGCTCGGAGCAGCGCCGCCTGCTGGCGTCCTTCAGCTGCGACAGCGACCTGCTCAAGTTCAACCAGCTCAAGGTGAGCTTTGTGTTTTCGCCTTAACTTCTTCAGGACATGATCACCTGTTTCCTGGTGAAAGTCTTGTGTTTTCTCCTTAACTTCTCCAGGACATGAACACCTGTTTCCTGGTGAAAGTCTTGTGTTTTCTCCTTAACTTCTTCAGGACATGAACACCTGTTTCCTGGTGAAAGTCTTGTGTTTTCTCCTTAACTTCTTCAGGACATGAACACCTGTTTCCTGGTGAAAGTCTTGTGTTTTCTCCTTAACTTCTTCACAGCTACTGTATATGTACGAATGCTTCATGAGAACAGCGTAGGAACTTATAAGTAACTAGACGGGCACTGGGAGAGCCAAGACCTCCATCAAGGTCATTTTTCGTTATCAGATCTAACGTATCTTTCAAGGAAAGAGACAAAAATGTCGAAAAAAAGCAACAAAAACATCGGGAAAAAGCGACAAAAAGCGTTAAATGTTGAATTAAACATCGAAAAACTATAGGACATAACGGCTGCTGGAACAAATGACTTCTGGGGGAGTTTTTCAGAGGAGGAACAGTCTGGATTTAAATGATGATTAAGTGATTAAATCATGTCCGTATGTGCAGCTGTTGCAGTCTGTGTTCACAACGTGTTTCTTTACGTCTCGGTGTTTCTCAGTTCCGGAAGAAGCGGATCCGTTTCAGCCGGAGTCACATTCACGAGTGGGGCCTGTTCGCCATGGAGCCGATCGCAGCAGACGAGATGGTGATCGAGTACGTGGGACAAATCATCAGACAGGTAAGACACAGTCAAACGTAGGGCTGTCCCCGATATCAGGAAGCTTAGGGGGAAGTATTCAAACACATTTAAAGCTTCTGAAGAAAGACTTCTGCCAGATTTATTTTAGTTAACTGCTGCTGACAGACGGCTGAGAAAACCAACTTACTTGTGGCTTACAGTTTCAGGAGATTTGACAAACACGTATTGTTTGTTTTCCGTAAACGCCTCAGCCGTGTTTCCTTCAGCATATCTGGCTCTCTTGATTAATCAGTTTGAGTCATTTAGTTGATGATAAAACAGTTAAACCTGTGTGATGTCAGCTTGTTAAATGTGAATATTTTCTAGTTTCTTCTCTCCTCTGGGACAGGAAACTGAAGATCTTTGAGTTGGTGACAAAACAAGACATTTGAGGACGTTTATCTTGGGCTTTTTGGGAAACACTGATCCACATTTTTAACACAATAATTGTCAGGGTTTGTGCAATAGCTCGGACCCAAAATGCAGAAGGTTGAGCCGGGGAGGCAGCGTGAAGGTTTGGGACCCGTTGGGACCTGTTGGGACCCGTTGGGACCTGTTGGGACCTGTTGGGACCTGTTGGGTGTTGTGGTACTTTCCAGACCTGGCATCTGTTTTGTTTGTGTTCAGGTGGTGGCTGACATGAGGGAGCAGCGGTACGAGGAGCAGGGCATCGGGAGCAGCTATCTGTTCCGGGTGGACCAGGAAACCATCATCGATGCTACGAAATGGGGGAACCTGTCGCGCTTCATCAACCACAGCTGCAGCGTGAGTAACAGCTGCTCCGGCTGGGATTAAAGGGACTCTGAATGAGATAGAAGCTGCAGGAAACCAATGTCCTTCACTATATAGTCCACTCTAAAATACCCACAATGCACAGCTAATCTGAGCGTACATAATATGTACCCTACATTTTACTCCCGTGTACCACAATGCAACCTGGTTATGTTTTCCCGGACGGGATATATATATATATATATATATATATATATATATATATATATATATATATATATATATATATATTGTATATATTATAAATTAGACAATTTTTTTGACATTTCTTCCACATTTTTTTCAATATTTGTATTGTTTTTTCAACACATGCAGAAGTGTCCCGGGACCTCGCTAGATATTTTGAGATCTTAACCCTCCCAAAGTAACCCTTCCTTTCCCCGGGCCATTATTGTTGAACCCTGCTACATCAAGTCTTTTAAATGTCTTTATTTATTTTGTGTCTTCTGCAGCCTAACTGTTATGCAAAGATCATCAGCGTGGAGTCTCAGAAGAAGATCGTGATTTACTCCCGGCAGCCGATCAGCATCAACGAAGAGGTCACGTACGACTACAAGTTCCCCATCGAGGAGATCAAGATTCCCTGTTTGTGTGGAGCGGAGAGCTGCCGCGGCTCCCTCAACTAAACTCTGACAGAGCGTCTGATTATTAAGGTCTCTTCACACAGGAAACGACCGTCCGCCTGCGTAGTCGCGTGGATCCGCAGACTCTACTGTGCTCCTCACGTGAAACAGACAGGCGGACAACGCTCCGCCAGTGAACACCAGGCGATTAATGTGTGGTAACCATGGAGTAGGGATGCACCGAATCCAGATTTTTGGGGTTCGGCCGAATACCAAATCCACTGGTTAAAATTCTGCTGAATCCTTGTCCCATCCTCAGTCCATTAACACAGTAAACACATGAATGAAGTAAACAGTGACTGTCCTTCCTTTGCTGTACCTGAAGTTGCTGCATTCTGGCTGCTGTCTGTAGATTCCTTCATCACAACTCGTATTCTTCCAGATGTTTGATACCAGATGTTGTAACAGCGGTGATGTTGTGTATAGTTTAGGGTCCTCGCCACCACCAGACTAATCAGCATTGCAGATTGAACATGTAGCTGGACTTGAATGGCTTTCTTTTGACTGAAAGTACTGCCAAACTACACTTTTTCTGCTCACCAGTTCCATTTTCTCTTTCTCACAGCCTACTGCATTGAACGCTCCACATACGTAAACACCTTCCTGTAATCAACGGCGCCGTCATTACGGCGACCAGCGTAGCGCGCGGAGTGCAAGCGTAGGGTTCGGCAGAAACCCAACCCCGTCAAAAAGCCCAATAGCCATCCTGAATTCGGTGCATCCCTGCTGTTAATGCTAAGGATTGTGGGTAGTGTAGTCTTTCCATGTGTTCTGTATTTATTTCAGATCAACGGTCAGATTTATGGCAGCTTTTGAGAGGCGGCGAGCCGAGCCGGCCGAACCTCATTTGCATAAAGTTGGCTGGATTCAACTTTATGCAAATGAGGAGTGGGCGACTCGACGCTCTACTCCTCCAGAGTCCCTGCGAGGCTCCCAGAATGCATTGCACGGCTGCTTCCTTCCTAGAGATGAACGGGACAGTGGATATGTACCGTGAGACAGAGAACTTTCTCCAGGGAGAACTGGAGTTAAATAACGATGAGTTACCTGCAAACATTTAGCGGTAAAACATGACGAAACGCTAGATTTGGTTTCACATCAGAGTTTATGAAGTTTCACACATTCATGCCGATATGTTCTGTTACAAGGATAACAGAAGTGTACAGTTAAATGTTTTCATTCATGAAAGCTTAAAAGATGTTCTGCTTGAGTCAAGCTTGTCCCATAATATTGTCTTTTTTCTTGTTAACATTTTATAAAAAGAAGAAAAGCATTGTAGAGTTGTGATAAAGTCTTCCAGAAACATCAGAGGAGATTATAATGAAGTACTA
>NC_050174.1:32631311-32638811 GCF_008315115.2 Sander lucioperca | reverse complement strand
AGAAAACGCAGAGTCATGCTGATCCCCAGAAAATCAGAGTTACACAACAACAGACTAAAAGTACTCCGGTCCCTGAACTAAACACCGGAGAACCGATTCCTCTTTAAATCACAGCGTGCACCGAGTTTCAGCTTCTCTCTTCTAGAGAGAGAACCTGTCAAACCAAACCAAATGAAAACAGGGATGTTATTGGTATTTATTAGATATTTCAGCATCTTAATTAGCACTGGTGCCCTTTAACTGTTAGTGTTATTATGTATTGTCCCATCATGTTATGTTGTCTGTGTGTCAGTGACGCTCTGCACTCTTTAACCCTTGTGTTGTCCATTTTCAAAGTTTTTTCTATCATAAATAAGGGTTTCTTTCAACCAAATTGCCCAAAAATAACATGGATGCATGGATGTCTTAGCAGGTAAAATTAATGATTACTTTCATTGAATTTTTGGTATGTTTAGATGGTTTCATACCAGTGTCCTGACTAAACTTTGACAGTCTGTGATCCACTCAACATCCTCTGATCTTAACTATTAGTCCAAATAATTCATAATTTCTGCTTATTTTAACAAAAAACAAATATGTATAATGTCATATAAGTTAGGTTTATTAACCATGAATCAAAAAAGATAATAAAAACGTTGAAAAAATTGACAAAAAATGTCGAAAAGCGTAAAAAAAAAGCAACAAAAACGATGGGAAAAGCACCAAAAGAAGTTCATTTTCAATTTTGACCTGGAAGGACAAGTCCATGGTGGACGGGAAGACAACACGAGGGTCAACTGGGCAACTCATCTACCTACGGCTCCATATAAAGTAGCCTGAACCTAAAACCTGGATCTAAACTGACGCCCTGCAGACATTACCAAATAAATCCATAAAATAACAGACACAGTTCTGGCAGCTCGTTACCTGGACTTTGTCCCATATGTTAAAAAAGGAAATGATGTGTAGCTACAAGTTAAAATACAGAACATTTGAAAAAAAGCCCCAAAAAAACATTGTAAAAAGTGTCACAAAATGTCAAAAAAAGCTGAAAAAAATGCAACAAAAAAACCCTTAAAAAATGCTTAGACTTCTTTAAATCTCCCAAAACAAACTCTCCGTGGTAAAAATAATGCAGTTTGAAATGTAAAAACTGGAATACTACCGTGAATCACGTTCTACAGACACACAGCTGTTAATACTGAGATATTACCAGTCCACCACTGGGACCATGTGGTCCTCCGGCTGGTTTCCCACCACGTGATCGATGAAGTTCAGCTTTCCGCTCGGCCTGCAGGACACACACAAACACACAAACACAGAGAGCATCATGGGAGTGTTGCATCATGGGAGATTCTCTCTCAGAGAGAGTCTGGATCTCAATGGGAAGATTCCTGGTAACATGTAGTAAAACCTGGTACTGTGTACTCACAGTGTGGCTAGCAGCGGGTCTTTGAACAGCGGGGAGTGGAAGCCCGGCAGGAAGAGGCCGCTGTAGCCGCTCCGCTCCACCAGCGTGTGCGTGGTGTCTCCGTACTGCAGGAAACACCACACAGGTTCATCCTCAGGGTTCTACTACGATATTAGGGTTTAATCAGCAGTACTGCTGCCTCCTCTGAGTCACTGAGTTGACTAATCAATCTTTTTGGTCTTAGGCCTCCTGCATACTGCCTGCATGGCGTGAGCGTGTCAGCTGTGTGGCGTGTCCGTTTATATTTTCGGCTCCCATGGTAACAGGTTAGAGCGTGCACACTGCCTGCGTGACACGCACGTCTCAGAAAATGCGTGCATGCTAGAAATAGGACCGACGCCTATTTTTCACGCGACACGCAAGCATGTTGGAAGCGTTTCCAGGCAAAAAGATGACACAAATACATTTAATAAATGACATGTTGATGTTTGAAAGTCTCTACGTTTTGATATAAATGCAGATATAAATGTAATTTAAAGAAATAATAATAATTATTGATTTTCAAATATTGCACCTGTCAATCCAGAAGGAAATATTCTGGAGCCTATTCTGCCGTCAATACTGCCGACGTTGTCTTTGCTGTAATCAGATCAGAATATGTGTCCAGACAAGGCTAGCAGCAGCAACGGTCAGACACATTTCTGGTGTAAAGACATAGAAAACGCCACGCTCACGCCACGCTCACGCCACCCTCACGCCACGCAGCCAGTGTGAAGGAGGCCTTAGAGAGGACATTTACACCTGGCCCCCGGTTCTGATGTTGAAACCAAAGCTGCTCCTCTGCAGCTGTAGAGAAGTGGAAAGGTTTCTCACCGTCTGCAGCACGGCCAGCCGGACCTTCCCGCTCTTATCCTCCAGCGTGTGCGGCTCCATTACGATCACCGCTCCTTGCTCTCTGGCTTTCTGACAACCAGACGTTCATATGATCAGTATACGGAAAGATGAATCCAACATTCAGAAATGTTAGAGAAGCAGCGTTGAGATGTATAAACCTGCACGAGGAAGTCACAGTCCGTCACGGTGAACGCCACGTCCTTCACTCCGTCTCCGTGTTTCACCAGATGATCTCCCATCTCTGACACAACATCACAACGCTCAGTAACGCTTTCACAACCACACAAACATCCAGCACCGGAATGTAACTAAGTACATCTACTCCAGTACTGTACTTAGGTCCAAATGTTGAGGTACTTGTACTTTACTTGAGTCTTTTCTTTTTTATGCCACTTTCTAAGTGGCGATAACACGCCAAGTGGCGTGTATGTTTACGTCCGCTGTATACAGCGTAGACATCCATGTGGATAGCTCAAAATGCGTACAGATAACACTAGGGGTGCACAATTCAGAAAATGTCACGATTCGATATTGATTTTTAGGCTCAAGATTCAATTCAAAATCGATTTTCGATTAAAAAAAAAAATTCACAGTATGTACACGTAGTTACTTTGCCCATGTGATTGCAGTAGACATACAAAAAAAAAAAAATATGAATCGATTTTGAATCGGTAGAGCTTGAATCGCGATACGAATGTGAATTGATTTTTTTGCACACCCCTAGATAACACGCCACTTGGCTTAAGAAAGTGGGCGTGTATGTTTACTCACAGTCATGATATCACGTTGAATATTGTACTTTTTACTCCACTACATTCATCTGTTACAGCTTTAGTTACTAGTTACTTTACACATTAAGATTACTACTCACAGAACACATGTAGTTTATAAATCTGATGTTTAATTCTAAAGTAAACTAGCCGACAATATAACGGCTACAAGTCACGCTGAGATGATCAGACCTTAAACACACAACTGGTTGATCCTTCACACTTTCTAAAATGTTGTAATACAACAACTACATTTTCCTGATGATACTTCTTTTACCAAAGTAACATTTTCAATGCAGGACTTTAACTTGTAACAGAGTATTTATACAGTGTGGTATTAGTACTTTTACTGCAGTAATTTGAATACTTCTTCCAGCGCCGGTGACATAAAAAGGCTCCTGTGTGTCGTATTAGAGGAACAAACGATAACATAAAGTACAAGTAGCTCAACATTTGGACTGAAGTACAGTACTGGAGTAAATGTAGTCAGTTACATTGCAGCCCTGATAGTTACATAGTATGAGAGTACCTTTGTTTCCAGGGTTGAGGGCCGATGAGAACACGTAGACGATCTGAAACACAAAGCGCCCACGTGAACGTTTTAATAACTCGGTTCAAAGTTACTAAAAAACTAAACAATTCAAGCAAAAAAACACACACACACACACACACGTACTCACGTACGCGCACACACATACGCACACACACGTGCACGCACACACACACGTGCACACACACACACACATGCACACACACACCCCCCTGCTGAGAACAGCGTCTGGTTTTTAGTTACCTTGCCCTGTTTGACGGCGTGCGACACCACGTCCCGGCTGCCCGTCTCCAGACCGCGGTACGCCAGGGGCTCGAAGCCCAGCTTGTTACAGTAATAAGACGCCGCCTGTTGGAGACAGCACAAGTAATCTGATTACATGTCACAGTCAACTGATTCACCTTTATTTAAGAGTCCAGCCTGTTCTCATGAACCATTGGTACATCTACATACCAAACCACCATCTCTTTTCTAATCTGAACTCCTCGGTTTGGCGGCTAAACTTAACGGTCACATGACCGGCTGGCGGGCACCTAATTGCGTAGGAACCCGTTCATGAGAATACGTTGAGTGAGGTAATGATCGTTTCAACGGCCGTATAAAGGGATCTTCACCCGTTTCCTGGGTGAAATATTAGTAATATAATAATGAATAGGTGGAGTTAGTGCTTTACTTTTAAGAGCTCTGTGTCTGAATGCTTCATGTGAACATGCTGTAATCTAAAGGCCTTAGTGTGGCGACAGCAGCGGGACTGTAAATGACATCCCATAATCCCAAACTGGTGGTCTAGTTGCTTCAACAACCCTCTTCCTGCAGTTTGACTTCTGAGCTGTTTGCAGCAGTTAACCCTCATGTTGTCCTCGGGCCATATTTGACCCGTTTTCAAAGTTTTTTTACAACGGAAAATATGGGACGTTGAAATAAGCGCTGAAAATGTAAAAAAAAACTAAAACAAAATACGACAAACGTTAGGAAAAGCAACAAAAACAATGAAAAAACTGTCAAAAAAACTGAAAGAACCTACAAACTTTAGAAAAAGTGCCAAAAACGTCAAGAAAAGTGCCCAAAACATTGAAAAAGTCACAAAATTGTCGGGAAAAAGCCATACAAATTTTGAAAAAAGTGACCAAAGCATTGAAAAAAAAGAAACTTAAACAAAGAAAAGTTTTTTTGTTCATGGTGGACGGGAAGACAACACAAGGGTTAAACTCTGCTGGTGTTCAGCGAGGCCCCGCCCCCTCAGAGCAGCCAATAGCATCGCTCGGACATCCTAAAATCTTCTCCTCCCTCTCCATCTGAGTGTAAAGCTGCTCAGACAATAAAGATAAATCTATCAGACAGTGGGAGTTACCTGTTAGATATATAAATATAAATCTATCAGACAGTGGGAGTTACCTGTTAGATATATAAATATAAATCTATCAGACAGTGGGAGTTACCTGTTATATATATAAATATAAATCTATCAGACAGTGGGAGTTACCTGTTATATATATAAATATAAATCTATCAGACAGTGGGAGTTACCTGTTATATATATAAATATAAATCTATCAGACAGTGGGAGTTACCTGTTATATATATAAATATAAATCTATCAGACAGTGGGAGTTACCTGTTTGGCGTTTCCGACCCAGAATGTCAGGTGATCGAAGCAGAGGAAGCTGCCGCGCTCGTGCTGAAGACAGGAAGGAAGATATTTAGGTTTTATTTATTATCGTACAAAAAAACAATCAAGAAAGGCTCACAGACACATCTGAGTATAACAGCTGTAGTTCTGTATATGTTAACAGATAATGTTGTATTTCTGTTTATATACACTGAAAAAAATGGGAAATAGCAGGTCTTTGAATTTACAAAAATGAATTTAGAATATGCTACACAATTCATTTACATTCCTTTCAAGAACATGGTTCAATCATGTAGACTTCAGTTGTTTTTGAAGAATGTTAACTGCACGGATTCCTTTTGCCTTGATTGAAATTGATTGAATTGAACATTTTAAATGATCAAATTAAGTTTGGTCACTACTGGAAATGGTATCTTTGAATCGAAGGGCGCCAGCAAGTGTAGGTGGCACTCCGGAGCAGAAGGTGGCAGTAATGCGCTAAATGCCAACACAGTCAAACTGTCTCAACGAGGACAATGTCCAAACAAGAAGAATGTGAAGAAGAATGTTGAGCATGTGTTGACTGCAAAAAATTTTTTCCCACTATGGCCACGCCAAGACCCACCCTTCAATAGCTACTATTGGCCAGGCGTCCATGCTTACGCAAGGTAACGTAACCTGATTAGTTCAGGTCCTAGCCCCTGACCAATCAGCTATCCTAACCTTAACCACTCGAGGTCAAATGCCTAACCCCAACCAATCGACCACTATGGCCACGCAGTTTTGTGTGCAGGATTCATTCTACAGCAGCTATGTGTCAATGCTTTTTCTTCATGTTCATAAAGGCGACATTTTCATTACATTTATGTTTTTGTACTGCATGTAACAGTTACAAAAGTCAGTTGACTTGTTTGTGCATAAAGTTATATTAATATGTTGGTTTTCTTCTAACTAAGTTAGCTAATACCAGCACTAACTACTTAGTTTATTATTAATAATTGTGTTTCTCCACTGACCCCCCCTGACGATCCAGCAACTAACAACGGTATTTCAATGTAGCTAACGTAACATCAGTGGCAGCCGGTGAAGAGGAGCCAGTAGACCTCATTGACCCTCCATCTCGGTGAGTAAAGTGGTCGGGTTTTGTTCGCGACATTTCCATTACATTGATGCTGTTGTAACGTTACTTTATGTAACAACAATTACGACTACTAGCGTTACAAGCTAATTAGCAGTTTGCGCTAAAACTAGTCACATTAGATTAGCATGAAAACATATCCCAGAGAACGGTCGACTCGGTACACGTGTTATTAACCCCTAGGTTCATTTTGCGCCGGAATTGTCCTTTAAAGAACATGCTTCAAGTGATGAACCAGAGGACATCGGAATTTTTGCACGTAGCATTAGCTGTTGCTATGCTGTTTGGACTAATGTATACCCTGAACTTCAGCTACCCTGCTGACCTTCGTTATACCTTTGAGGTAATCCAAAAGATTTTTATGGAACTTGATGGAGGGAAACTTTTCAACAAAGCACTCGCTCTAAAAAGCAGGCTCTTCCAGGGAAAGGGTCAGAGAGACTGCGCTGTAGGGTTGGGTATGGTTTGGGTTTTTTCCGACACCGATGCTAAAACGATACTTTTAAAACGATGCCGGTGCCTGAACCAAAATATATAAAATATATTTATAATGTATATAATATAAAATATAAAAAAAGGAGCACAAAATGACAGTTGGCGACATTAAAGAACGGCTTGTTTATTGCTAAGGCCATATGGTCAAAATTAAATGATTGATTAATAATGTAATAACAATAACTTATAACAATAACTTATTTCACCAGTAAATTGCTGGTAGACGACAAAAACAACCAGATGGGAAAAGGGTATTTTCCAATAACTTTGAATGCACCACGAGGCTTCAAGTGAACACACCGTCCGTGTCGTTTTTCCGACAACGGCAGCTGCAGTCAGACTGTTACGTCCCGCTGTTGGAATCCTCTACAGGGAAATACAGTCACACTTTACACCGTTTAGCATTAGCTGTCAGCATTTTAACCATTGAGTTTAATTCAGCTGCTAGCTAACGGTAACATAGCGTCCCGTGCAGCGATGCTTCTGAAGAAAAAAAGTCAGGCACCGAAATGAGGCACCGAAATGTTCATTCTTATTCGGTCTCGTTACTACCGTTTACGTCGGAACTGGTGCCCTATTGGCACCACGTTTTGGTACCCAACCCTACTGCGCTGGCAGCCGAACGGCGTAGTTGTCCCTGAAGGCGTTGTTGGT